>NC_064032.1:8808650-8881757 GCF_917208135.1 Athalia rosae | reverse complement strand
TATTTATTGGAGGAAAGATATATGTATTGTAACGCATCACATGAAGACCCACGTGATCCGGATAACATGGGGACAATCAGGGTTCCGGTCCCGCCAAGAAAAGGGCCATCAGAGGGCGGCGGGCGGCTGGGCGCCAAACGGAAGATGCGCACAGCGCAAGGCGCAGTTCAAGATGGCGAAATCTAGGGTATAAAAGGCAGCCACCAACCGGGAACGAGGTTGCTCTACCAGCGGTCAGCTGCGAGTCGACACCGGCGCAACTTCACCGTTCAAATTAGCTAGCGAACCAATCTCTCAGATAACCTTATTTCATTACGGCATCGCGCCAACAACCTTTTGTTTGTTAGCACCGCGATATCAATTCGGGGTTATCACCCACACATCTTAAAGTATTGGCAAAGGCCGCTTAAATAGTAAAGATAGTTAAATAAGTTAGCTCAGGGCAGATTGAGAATTTAATTAATAATTTTCGTTTAGTTTCCGCCGTACAATCGGTACAAATTTGCCAAAGAGAACACTTTTGTAAAAACCAGTGTCATCAGACTTCTTGTTTTTTTCTTTAAATAATAATTGTTTTGATTTTTCTTTGTTTGATCATTCTATTTGGCCGCTGTTTTTGGTTTTCTTTTCACCCTGTAACAAAGTTCAGTCCTTAGAGCCAGCTTTGGTGGGGCGAGGCGTACAACAGGCAGTACTGGTTGAGCTATAATTGCAATCCGTATCTGATCTTGTGCTCACCGTTCCCCACCCGAGTCTGAATAGACAGGCACAGAGTGCATAAGTGCTCCCTGCTCTGGAGGGGCTATACGACTCTGGTGGAGCATCGTTTCCATCCGAGTTCGGCAGCCATTCGGCCCGATCTGCCCACATCTCCACAGACAGCCTTGGTCCAACTGTGAGTTGACCCGGGTCTGGTTCCCCCGACGCGGCTCTGGTCCAGTATCGGATCCGAGTCCGTATCCTGCCCACATCCCAGCCCACGAGACGTTGATTACACAAGAAGGAGCCGTAAGATAAATAAGTAGTGCGAAAAACCCACCACTACCAGCCGTGTCCCACAAGCTCCGCTTAGGGAACGTCCCGGAAAGTTGCAGTACAGACAGGACGTTTTTGGCTAGATCCTTCCCCACCAATTCAGATCTTCCTTTTCTGCTTTCCTAAATCTACCGTCTCTCTACCGTTTTTCACCGAACATCTACCGCTTCCGTTATATTTAGATTCATTCCCATCCGCCCTTTAGTTGCAGTATATTTAAATCTAGAGCCAGTTAGAATATTTGAATTAAGTTAGAATCAGTGGGTGCCGAACTCCTTTGATAAGGTAAGGTTTTCCACCTTCTGAGAGAGGCACGAAGTAGCCACGTGGGGATTGAGAATTGCCTAAAGCATTACGTATTTTTGTTTTATTGTTTTGTAAGTCGGTGAGAACTAGCCCCACCGCAGTTTATTTTGTGTGTAAGTCAGTGGGTACAAGGCCCACTGCATCCCGTCAATTTAGAGTGTAAGTCAGTGGGTAAAAGGCCCACTGCATCCCGTTAATTTGATAAGTCGGTGGGAACGAGCCCCACCTCAATTTGGTACGGTCCGGTCCGTTACGTATTTCGGTTTTTGGGCAATTCTGTAATTCCTCCCGGTGCACCTCGTGGCCGAATTAAGTTACCGTACATTTTGTATTTCTGTTATCTGAGTTTTTAATTGGTCTTCTACCGTTCTCCCGTGCATTTGCTGCACGTGGCATCATTTAATACGTTCAGGAATTAAGTAAAATTTAAGTACTACGTTAAGGAAAGCCTTGGTGATATTTGGTGATGCTGTATGGTATTTTGTTATAATTTATGTAATATTTTCTCCCGTATAAATTTGTCATTTCTTTGGGTAATTTGTTACCCCTACGGTAAATCTTGCGTTCCGTTACGTTCCCGATCAATTTGGAAAATTAATTGTCTGTACCGTAGAGTAGCCACGGAAAAGCGCTCCGTGTAAAACCGCGCCTTTTCTCCCGTTCGTAATTATCGCACATTCGGATAATTTGTAAAAGAACCAGTAAACTCCCGTAGGCCTTTCGAATATCGAAATTATAATTCTGTACTCCCGTAAATGATCTCCCGCTACCGTTAAACGAATTATATTTTGTTACTCTCGACCTATTGTAAATCTACCGATTCTGTATTTCCTGCCGAATTTGTTAAAATACAGTCTCTCGAAATTACGAATTTGGTTTTACGTTATCGTTATTTTATTTGTGCCCGAATTGTTGTTGTGAATCCACGCCACTCTACCATTTATTCCGCTGTTGAACAGCCTGTGCCTAGCCAGCCACTCCGCCGGATCTGCATTCGTTTATTCTGTAAGTTTTTGTTATTTCGTTAAGTGACGCGACACGCGTCTGGCGCCCAACAATCTTTTCGTTTCGTTTTTCGTTTTCCGTTCCGTTTTCCGTTTTCCGTTTCGTACAGATCGCGCCGAAGGCACGTGGGTTTTCCCGGGTCCAACCCGCCTGGGGGAAAATAAAAAACCTCTACGTCGCATGACATATAACACATATTTTCAAAAATAATAAAACAAATTTTGAGACTAAGAATATTTACTAATATTATCATAAGCGAATTCATGGTAGCGAGCGAATCTCAGTCATGTATTGTGCGTCATTATTATATATATATATATTGCTACGCTCCGCCGGTCGAGCACCGACTTTTCTACTTCATATTTGTTGGGCGCCAAATCGTTTCAACGATTAATAAAATGTATAGAAATGGAAACTCTGTATCTCAGGGCGTTTGGAAATACATCCCGGGTGGACCGAATAAATTATGAACCAAGGACACGTGGGAAGAAAGGATTGAACAAGGATATTTATTTTATCAAGGAACAATACTTAACTTGAACAGTATAACAGGAATATTCTTTACAGGAATAGGAATACTTTGGACACAATATTTAGATTAATCTCATAAGATTTATTAATCTAGGTGCGGGGGAAAAACTAGACAGGCAGAGAGGCCGAAGCTCGGTCCGCGATGCTGTTAATCACCCTGACTTATGACTATACCCCTTTACTGTTTGAGGGATTTATATCAAACCTCTCAATCGCGATTATAAACTGGAAGTTAAAGACTCTATTTATGTGACTCTACTTAAGAATATGGATGTTGTAAGCCGGACAGGCAGAAAGACCGAGGTACGATCCGCGATGCCGGAACAGACAAAATCCAGAAAATGCAAGCAAGCAAATGGGAAGCCGAGACAGGCAGAAGGACCGAGGTACAATCCGCGATGCTGGTCAACCCGACCCTACAAACAAGTTAGGAAGCCGAGACAGGCAGAAAGACCGAGGTACGATCCGCGATGCTGGTCAACCAACTTGTAGATTAAAAACTGTCGAGTGGAAAGTCGGAGACTGACCACTCTTGGTGGGGTAGAGCACAATTGACATGGAGAATTTGGGCAGGTTATTAATTTATCTTGGGAGGTCTTCCCTAACGAGCGACCTACTTTGTTTTGGCCCTCTATCGGTTGTGAATCGAACCGATGTATTTAATATCTGATCTCCCATAGCCATCATGGTTTATACGGGGCATCCTTTTCGCAAAACAAGTGAATGTTCCCTCACGGATGATCACCCATACCACTTTATAAAATTAATTTTATTAATTTTATATTAATTAATTCTATTTCTTAAAAGCTAGGTAGGGACCATCGTACGCCACGTTACAATATATATGTTTTTTAAATCATATATATTTTAGTTATCAATGAATAGGTCAGAAGTTTATGGCAAATGTTGTGGGGGTGGCACATATCTTTTTAGACTCAATAGGTTGTGAATTCCTTTTATATCATTAACATCTTCTGCGTCAGATAATTTGTATGCGTTGTTGTCGAATGTCTGAACGATTCTATAAGGACCATGATAAAGATGAAAGAATTTATGGGTTTTTTTTAATAGAGCGTCCGAAGGGTAGGGTATTTTTACTAACACTAAATCCCCGACGTTGAGTCTAATCTTAGATTGTGTCTTTTGTTGTTTCAATCTACCTTGATGTTTGCTCTCAATATTATTTCTTGCAAGTATAATTTTTGCTTCATGATCTTGCATTGGATTTTGGGGAAAATTAACCAGTCTATTTATTGCTCTTTGCGAATCAATTCCGAAATGAAGTTCCTGTGGAGTATACCCTGTTGTGTGGTTTGTGGAGAGGTTTAGCAATTCATCAATGTGTGATAAAGAGTGGGCCCATCTAGTATGTGATTCGCTACAGAATGTTCTAGAAAATCGTCCCAATTCCCGCATAGTACGTTCAACTGGATTTGATTGAGGATGTCTAATAGATGAATGTAATACTTGTACATTCTCTCTTTCGAGTGTAATCCTCCACTCGTTAGCTGTAAATTGTGTTCCATTGTCTGAAAGAACTCGTCGTGGTTTACCAACGTTGATAAAATAGTCATTTAATAATTTGTGAAGGGTAGCTCTTGTGGTAGCTCGTTTTAATGCATATAAGGTAACCAATTTCGAAAAAGCATCTAATACCACAAAAATGTACTGGACACCTGCCCTAGATTTTGGTAAGGGGCCATAGTAATCAACTGAAATGAGATCATTGGGTGAATCGGCGGTTATTAATTTGTGAGCTCCTTCCATACTAATGTTTATAGTTTTAACTCTCTGACAAAGGTCGCATGATACTACAAATTGTTTAATCTCTTTTCTCATTCCTTTCCAATAATAATTTTTTTTTATTTCTTTATAAGTTTTATGCACTCCCGGGTGTCCTGTTTGTTCGTGAATGATCGTAACCACTTGATTCGCTAGACCGGGTGGTATACAGATTTTCCAATTAGATGTTATATTATCCCGATGAAATAAAATGTTATTATAAAGTGTGTATTTTGAATCGTCTTGATTCATGTCAGGTGAATTGATAATTTCATATAATAAAGGATCATCTCTTCGCATTTCTGGTAATCGTCTGATTTGTCTTGCGGATACTCTATCAGTTTTAATTAGTTGTACCATACGGTTTGGGTCATTTAGTTTAAAAAATTTGTCTATAGTTGCGACAATAAATTCATTTGGATTTTCGTATTGATCATTGTTCCTAAAATTCCTACTAAAAAAATCCGCCACTGAATTATCCACCCCACGACAGTGTTTAATCTCAAAATCAAATTGCTGTAAAAACATTAGCCACCTTGAAAGGCGTGCATTATAAAATTTGCAGGTTTGTAAAAAGGTTAACGCTTTATGATCAGTTATTATAGTAAAATGGGTTCCAAGAAGATAAACTCGTAGTTTCATAAGTGCATAGATAATCGCTAATAATTCCTTTTCGGTAGTGGTGTATTTGATTTCAGGTTGAGTTAAACATCTGCTAATTAAAGATATGATACGATGGTCCCCATTTTCATCAGTTTGATACAATACTGCGCTGATACCCAAATCACTCGCATCAGTCTGTAGTCTAAACGGTTTGTCTGGTATATAATGCCTGAGAGTAACGGAATTTATAAAATTAGCTTTAAGATTATCAAACGCGATATCATGTGCTTTAGTCCATATCCAATCTTTTTTTTCACTTACAATTAGTAAATGTCTGAATGGGGTAATAAGTTCAGCATGTTTTATACTGAATCGACGATAATACGTGCAAACTCCTATGAAACCTTGTAATTGTTTTCTGGTAATTGGCTTTGGAAAATTGTTTATCGCCGAAAGTCTATCAGGATCTGGACGTATTCCTGATGGTGTTAATATAAAACCTACAAATGGTACTGCATCCCTAAGGAATAGTGTTTTTTCTAATTTTAAGGTGAAACCAGTTCTTTCAAGTCGTGTAAATAATAAATCTAGGTGGTGTAAATGCTCGTCTAAATTTTTTGAGGCTACTAAAATATCATCAATGTAAGTAGTAACAAAATCATTAAAATCATTGCCTAGCGCCAGATGCAAGGCTCGAATAAATCCGCTGCCAGCAGTTTTGAGACAGAAAGGGATTCTACAAAATTGATATAAGGTACTGCCATGCAAAAAGGCTGTGTACTTTTTTGAACCTTACTCAAGTGGGATTTGCCAATTTCCATGAGTCAAATCACTTGTTGTCATAACAGTAATTCCCTCATATTTATTCAAAAGTTCATCTATTGGTGGCGGACATTCATTATCTGATAGTATGATGTCGTTAATAAATCTTGCATCGAGACAAATTCGCAGACCGCTCTGTTTTTTAGTTACGATCCTAATTGGATTACAATAAGAACTGTTAGATCGTTCTATTATACCGTTACGCAACATTTTCTGAATTTCCGCATCTACCGCCGAACGATGTTTTAAAGGCACCGGGTACGATTTCCTAATATAAGATTTATGTTCTTTAACATCAATTTTATGCTGATATACGGTGGTACATCCCGTTTTTTCACTGAAAACTTTTTTATGCTTCATCATAATTGAGAATAGTTGCTCCTTTTGTAATGAATTCAATGAATTTAGCTGTTGCGCGATCGTTCGAACTCGAGCGCGAAAGTTATGATCCTCAGATGTTTGGTACAAGCATGAAACATCTGATGATATTTCTTTGACATTATGCCCCGACTCATAATTCGAGCTGTCGTTACCAAAATCATGACTCTCATTATTACATGTTACGTTATTATCTCCGTTATTAATAGTAGCAACATAATGATTATCTAAATTAATATGGTGATTTTGAATATCATATAGATCATTTTTACGAGGAATAAACTTATTTCGAATTTTGGGAATATTAATGGTATTTAAATTACATAACTTCCGTACTCGAGTTCGGCCGAAACTCACCGAACCATCATTCAAAAGGGAAGATTCTGAATAGATTTTGTTGTCGTAATAACTGATGACAGCTTGGTTTTTTGATAACCAATCTGCACCTAAAATAATGGGATGTGATAGAGATGAAATTACAAGAAATGTCGTTGATATAATATTACCCTCTATGTTCAGGTTTAACAATACTTGTTGATGTACTGACTTTGGTTTTTTACCAAAGGCTGAAATTCAGGAAATTCTACTCACAGGGAGTTTTTCAACCTGAGTGATTTTTTCTAAATATTTACACGCATTATCGTCGATACAGGTCACGTGACTTCCTGTATCAAGAAGCGCTGGTAGAATCGCTCCACCGAAAGGAATTGAAATATAAGGACATTGATCAAAACAATTATTATTTTTACCTTCTATACCTATATCGCTGGGTCCATCTATTACATCGTGTGTTAGATCCTCTAAAATTGCACATGTTTTATGACTTGAACTTGGATCTAAATTATTCAAGTCATGGTCTAGTTTAAAGTTTCCTGTGATGAATTAGCGCGTATTTGAGGCGGTGGTATTGAAAAATCTAAATTGTGAATGTTGTGATTTGCGCTTCTGTTACTGTTATGGTCATTGTTTGCATAATCATGTTTCTGATATTTTTTAATGGTTCTAACTTCTTTAAAATTGGAATGCAATGGTTTAGTTTTTATTTTATCTTCTTCTGCCCTATCAAAACATGACAAAACGTTTGCTATTTTCTTTGTGTCGATGTAATCTAAACTAGCTAATGCAATCTGCACATTATGCGGGAATTGTTTAACCACGGTGTAATTAATTTCATATTGCTCCATAGCTGGTTCCAAATAATTTGCTTCACTTATCTTCTTGTAAAAATAGGCTACTAAAGATTCTCCATTTCCTCTATATTTTGATGATGCCCATCTATCTCTCATTTTAACTTCAGTCTCAAAACAAAAGAACTCATTTCGGAATATTTGCGCAAATTTGCAATATGTGTATATACTTTTTTTATTTGCCTCGTACCAGAGTTTTGCCCTACCCTTCAAAGCTGTCTCAATAAGAATTAACTTTACGGCTTGGGGAACCTTTTTTACAGTAAAATATCTTTCCATGTCCGATAAAAATTCAATGGGATTATCAAGGTTTTCATCGCGAAATTGAGGAATTTTAAAATCGATATTGTTCATGTGCCATTTCCCACAACACTCACCAGTTTCTTCTGCCGATCTTTTTGTTGAAACGTTTGGACCAATAAGTTGTTCGAAAATTACGTTCCGCAGTTCGTCCACTTGTCTTTTCAGGCTGAGGATTAGCGTTTGGTTTGCCCGGTCAATTACTCTGTCTACTCCACCATAATATGCCGGCACAGAGTTCGACGCAGTTTCTTCAATTGTTATTACGGGTTCTTCGCTCGTTACCTGTGATTTGACACAATCGTCCATAATTCTCTCGTGACCTGTGTTTATGTCAGTCATGTTAATATCTATTATGATCTATTTTCTCTAATTCTAATTCAAAATTGAAATCAGTTATACGTAAGTCCTGCCGTTAACGTTGGGCGCCAATTGTAACACTTATTATGAGAATAACTAACAAAAAAAAAAATTGTGTGTAGATAAAATTGTTGAGATAATGTATAAATTAAGAGTTTATTAATAAATCGTGATAAAAATAATAAATATGACTTTACTCAAACACTTAAAATTTAAACGATGCCAATAGGGCGTATATAAAAAAAATGACATGAAAATATCACAATAAAAGAATAAATAGGAGTACGAATTTATAGCATAAGACAAAGATCAAAAGAATCAGTCTATAAAAGAATAATAAATACCGGTAAAATAACTAAAAGACAACACAAGAATGCGATGAAAGAATGAAAATGAAAAATGATTAGTAAAATTGCGTAAAGTTGATGATATTGTGACCGTTAAAATGGCGTTGTCGATCCTCAGGTGTGTATCAGCTAGAATCACCCTTTTTTTTCTGGACTTCAGATCGTATATAGATGAGTTTAGTCCATGAGATGAAAATGCCCGCTCCAGGTCGGAAATATGCTCCAAATATTCAGGTTTTTCTTTTTTTATATAAATGTAAAGATGACGAAGGTGAGGGGAGTCCGTTTGACATGTATCAATGAGTCAGGTATAGATAACTGATATTGAGGTGATCACCGATATCGATAAAGTTTCCTAAATTATGCTCCCTCTTGCCTCATACCTATCATTTCTCCCACTCTTCGCTCCCTAATCCTCACTTCCCCTTTCAACATCCTATCGATCATCTGATGATTCGTTACATCTTGAATTTGAATTTCATTTGTATTTATTATATTATTATTATCTTTATTAATGATATTCATTTCACTCCGTATATTCCGTTGTCGTAATCATTGGAAACGTTCTAAAGATTCAGTAGATTTCTTGGTATTTACTTTACCAGAAAAAATTGTTGGCGTGTATGCAGTATGACAAGGATGTTCTGATTTTTGATTATTTACAGAATGAGCACTACCAATGCGTGTATTTTCAGTTGGTTTCCAATCCTTCGGATATTATCTGGAAGACAAATTTTTTAAATTTTACTTTTCCTTACTACTATTCTATCTATTTCGTAAAATAATTATTGAATAGTTCGATATTCTATTATATACTACTCAACTATTTAAATTTGATGGTGGTCGATTCAAGTTTTTTATTGGAATAATTTACTTACACATAGTTTTTCACTGCATTCATCCATTGTTGACGTTCAAAAGTTATCCACTCCGAATTCAGAGTACTCGCAGGAAAACGATAAAATTTCACACTTCCATTTTGGTTTTCGTTTTGATATGGCATATTGAAACAGCCACGGATACAGCACCATACTTTCAAACGAGACATTATGAAAAACTATTTCAATTAGATTAAAAAAATTATTAATCACTTGCCACCACCTAACTTCACATTTTTCTAGGCAGGTGGCGTCAAGGTCATCTTTCTCAATCCCTATAATCCCGTTGCAATTTTTAAATTCGCACTCTCGGAAGATCATCTTACCGTTAGTCCTTCTGGTACATAATTGTGGAGGAAAAAACTCGTAATTTCGGTCACCGGTTTTCTTGAACAACTGTCCGTAAGGTCATGAATGTGGTGTGATGACTTCGTTCGAACTATCCATGTAGAAACATATATATAGTTACGCTGGGGAAAATCTCTTCACGGGATCTCAGCGTATACGCATCGCATGTTTCGATAGGTAGGTTAGTGCCAGTCGAGTAGGGCTGCTGTCGCGCTGTCATGACGTAGTGACCAACGTCATGATGATTGACCGCGGGCAGTCAGCCGCCTCCTCTTAGCGCTACCTCCAAACTCTTCGTCAGATGTCTTTGACGTCCGTCAATCTGACGTTGCCTAGTTGGCTGTTATTATTGTAAATAACAGTCTGTTCAGAACTAGTAAAGAGAGCGCACGCACCTTTTCTGAATGGAATAGACTTATTGCAAATCTATTTCCCTGACCCATTAATTCCTACTCCGGTTATCCGCCTGGAGTAACAATATTGTGACGTTGCATTCGAGATTTAACGTCCCAGTAGCTGCCTTAAAGAAGCAGGTAGCGAAATTACGGCGGAAAGACGTCCGAAATACCGACGACACCCTGGGAGGAATCAAAGTGACACTCATTAGGCAGGTTAACGTAGTTTCAATACGCTTTGTAATTGATGTTTGCATAACTCAGTAACTGCGACTGAACGAAGACATCTTCACTGCATCCCAAAGACATCTGTACCGCATCTCGAAGACATCTCTACCGCACCATGAATGCATCTGTTCCACAGCCGTGATTCTTTCAGTACTGCACCATGACTTCCTGCTATGTTTTGTGCCACGCATATCTACCGCTATGGCGGATGTGCAGTTCCGGATTGCGACGTTGCAGAGGCATCCGAGGGTAGCATCCCATATTTGAGAGGACTGTTGATTATTTGTAGATCACAATCAGATGAAGTGAAAGGATCCGCATACGACCCACTACTACTGGTTCTTGCTATTTCGCAAGCTGACTGATTCCCGAAGCAGCGTGGGAAATAGGGCCACTCGCTACGGCAACAGGGTCCCGCTGCGGTCGAATCCCGAAGAAAGAAATGAAGTTCTGCTCGAGGTAAAAATCAGCTACACCACCTAGTGTTCTCGTCTCCGGTTCCGACGTCATATCGGCCCTCGGAAAGGCCCATGATAGTATCGCAGCCCCAAGGGAAGTAACCGTCGTGTCAATGGGTGGGTATAGAGCCCCACGACGTCTGGAGGAGGATCAGGATGAGCGCAACATTTTCAGGCCTCCCCGTGCTACAGCTGATTGTTGGTTTCTGGTGGACCTTCCAAACGTGGTGTTCTTCTAGCTAGGGACGGAAGGTCAAGAGGCTACCGCACCAGGGAGAAGCTTAAATAACGCACCTACACCGCATGACATACGCACCAAGTTTTCGCCTGTGAATATTACGATTACCGCGCTGAGTCCCGCATTTGCCGCACGAGAGGAAAAAAAGAGCAGCATAGTGCATAAGTCTCGCTACTCTCCGTCAACACTAAAGTGCCCGACGGCTGACGAGTCGCCCCGAATCTCACCGCAAAAATCACGTGTGATGGATGACCAATGATATTGCCTAATTGTTCTCCCCACCATACCGGAGGACAAGGAAGAGAAGAACCACCGACTGCGAGGATCAAGATCAAGTTCGATTCCTTCTTCTGTGTTCAGCTAGCATCAACTCCGGACGTTTTCCTTTACCGCCGAGTTACCGCTATCACTTCATTTATCTATCCGTTATCTATCTGTTTTTCTCTTATGCCTTTTTCCACTCTAATATCTCTGCATTTAAGGTATGGTCTATTACTCTGGTACTTCGAAATCCGAAGTTTCCTGGAAGAATATTTTATTGTGTAGCGTGCCGCCTACGGGCCACGTGATTTGGTTTATTTCTCTCTGAAATTCCAAAGAGCGACTTCGTGATTCTCTGAAAATATCTTTACTTTTGATCTATTTCCGTAAATACCATCTAAATATCGTTGCTTATCTTTGTACATTTTCGCTAATTTAATCAGAACCCTACCGCATGCTATAGTAGTTTTCATATTGAATAATGCCCTGATTTTTACACGAATTTCATTACTGAATCGCTGTGCATGGTAGAATCAAGTATCTTAGGAAGTGTCACGGTTGAACTCCCAGGGGTTAATACCGTTTTGGCTGAACGCAGTTGCATTAGAATAAGTTAGAATTACGATATTTTTAGGCCTTCCGCAATATTTCCGCTCACCGCTGTGAATTTCGCGGCGAATATCGCCGTCAGTTCCACATCTCAGCCCTCTGCCGAGCATACCTCCTATCGTTGCATTACCGCTGTACTTACTGCCTAAAAACTGTTACTGCTATTCATGACTGTCATGCCCTGCTAATGATTGTCACTACCATTCCGCTGTAAATCACCGCTAGATATTGTAATACACGGGAGAAATCTCATTGAAGGAGTTTTCCGTTGTTTGGAGTTAATCATTTTTGCCGCATGCAAACCTTGTAAATTTAGCACTTCACAGACCAGCCCCTCTACCATGTCCTCGGTTCAATTGAGCTAGCTGTGTCCGTCGTCCATCGGCACTCCTATGCTGAGTAATTCGATTTATCTTTGATTTCGTATCGTTGAATTTGTTAGTTCTTTTAGTTTATTTGTTCGATCGAAGTCTTTAAGAAACGACGCATTCGCTTCCGGCGCTCAACAATCCGTTCGTCGACGCCATAGGGTAACGGGTTGGAAGATTCTGACTAATATTGAAATCATAAAATATTAAAATAGGGCGTGTATCATGTTTCACTACCGTCATAGAAGTGTTCGTATATCTTTGCTACCATAGATATGTTTGATGTATCTAGATCACTACTAAGCTGTATACTTTCAAAATATGGTGCATTCTTGAGAGAAGGAATATGTAAATTTTCAATTTCAATGGTATTTTAACCCCTTAACCTACGATTTAGATTCGAAGATGTTGGGCCGAAATTGTATACAAGTTCGCGCAGCGTTCGGGACGTTCGCACGACTTGGGTACACGCCGATCCGGGCAATTGTAAACATGACGGACATCGCCCGTGGTAGAGCGGTCGCGGTTTGTAGATAGCACAGACAAGACTCGTGATGTATTTCTATCATCTCTTCGTATCGTAATTAGTTTCCAGTCGTTCTTGATCGCATTCGCACGTCGAAATTTACGTTCATAAATTCTAGAGAAGCAAACCCACAAGATGTTCTCTAGAAAAAGATTTTGTGATGAAGATAGTGAGAATTGTGCTATTAATTTTGCTAATGAAAGTGACAGTAGTGACGAAATATGTAAATTTCGAAGAAAGTATAGGCGAATAATTGTTGATGATACATCCGATGACGATCAACTACCAGAGTCCTGGGTTTGGAACGAAAGAAGAAATAGTCCAAAAATCTGGGACTATACAATGACTCCTGGCATAAGCGAGGCAGCCTTATGTCAATTAGGAGGAAGTAGAGGAGAATTTGATACATTTAATCTAACATTTGATGATATATTTTGGAACAATATTGTGACTGAAACAAATCAGTATGCAAATCAACTACGAGAAAATCCACATACAAGACGAAAAATTGACGAAACCTGGTTTCCTGTAGACTCTACCGAAATTAAAAGATATTTTGCATTGACGATAATAATGGCACAGATAAAGAAACCAAGAATCCAAATGAATTGGTCGAAGAGGGCTGTTATCGAAACACCTATATTTAGAAAATCAATGCCTTTGAAGAGATATCTACAAATTACAAGGTTCTTGCATTTTTCAAACAATAATCTTGTTGCCAATACAGATAAATTGAAGAAAGTTAGACCTGTGATTAATTTTTTGAACCAAAAATTTAAAGAACTGTATATAATGAAAAAAGACATTTCTATTGATGAATCTCTTATGAAATTCAGGGGGCGTTTATCTTATAAGCAATTCAACCCATCCAAAAGGGCAAGGTTTGGCGTAAAATTTTATAAATTATGTGAGTCCGATTCCGGATATTGTTACGAATTTAAAATATATACCGGCAACGATAAAATAAACTGTAAAGATAGCGCTTCAGAAAGTGTTGTGAAAGAGCTTTCTGAGTCAGTGCTGCACAGGGGTCACACTTTGTACATAGACAGTTGGTATTCTTCCCCAAAATTATTTATGATATTATCACATAAATACAAAACAAATGTAATTGGCACAGTACGTTCCAATAGGAAGAATATGCCAAAAGATTTGTGCAGTGTAAAATTAAAAAGGGGGGAGTACGTAATAAGAAGCTGCAACCGAGTACTCGCACTGAAATGGAGAGACAAGCGAGATGTTTATATGATGTCGACAAAACATGAAACAGCCGAAATGACTTCGCAAGGATCCAAACGCACTCTAAAGCCAAACTGTATTACAGAGTACAACAAGGGAATGAATGGAATTGATCTCCAAGATCAAATATTAGCATGTTTTCCAATAATGAGGAAATACATGAAAGGATACAAAAAAATTTTTTTTTATCTCTTTGATATTGGCCTGTTTAATTCTTACATCTTATGGAAAAAACTGAATGATGGAAAGAAACAATGTTATGTCGATTATAAGATCAACATAGCCGAATCTCTACTGAAGAAAATGCCAAAACCGATTTATAAAGAACGAGGCGTATTATCTTCCGGAGATGCGCCAGACAGACTTTGCGCGAAGGAATGGGCGCATTTTCCAAAGCACATTGATCCAACACCCTCTAAATTAAGACCGTCAAAACGTTGTACAGTTTGTCACAAAAATAAAAAACGGAAAGAAACAACGTGGGAGTGTAAAAAGTGTAAAGTTCCGTTACATGTACCAGAATGCTTCGAAAGATATCATACCGTTACAGATTACTAATTTTGTATTTTGGAGTTTTGTATAAATAAATATTTTGTAATACTTGCGCCTACCACAATTATTGCATCAGACTGTAAATGCGTATCAAATATTCCACGTAATATTTACATCGGGCCCGATCACCGTCCGCGGGCTATGCCCGTAATATTTACTTCTGGCCCAATCACCGTACGCGGGCTATGCCCGTAAAATTCGGGTTTGGCCCAACCATCGTACGCGGGCTATGCCCGTCATTGTAGGTTAAGGGGTTAATAGAATCTTGAGATACGGTGTGACAAGGAGTTTGAGTAGTATTGCAGTATAGGTAGATATATTGATTGCAACGTGTTTTCTTCATGTTTATACTTAGGGTCTAGTGAACTCTTTTACATTATTTGAGTACAACGTTTTAGAAAAGAGAAAACTTAGATCAATAACATATCTGTGATGAAATTAATACTGTAAAATGTGCTTTTTCAACTTATATCGTATTTCTGGGTTCAAAGTCTAAAATTTTCATACATATTTTTTTTCAATTACGAATCGTCAAGCCTATCATATATGGATTCGGGTTGCCCCCAAGAAAAACGGATATCTTTCTTCCTGCTTCACCTATGAAAATGTATCACACATGTTTTGAGAGCCTTCTCCGCAGATCAGCTCTAACAGATAATTTGAAGGGGTCACTCAAGATTTCAACACAATTTGAAAAATCGTGCAAAATTAAATTTTTTTCGGTTTTTTTTCTTGATCTTTTGTTGCAATCGATGTTAAAAACGATTAGGATACCACAAATATTCAGTAGATACTTTGATTTCTAAAAGTCACTTGAAATTTTGATTTCTTCAAAGTAAAGTACTTAAGATGTTTTCGAGCGACCTTTAAATCTGAATATTAACGAACTTTCAACTCTTGAGGATGATATATAAAGAAATAGCGAGATAGATATATCTATGATGAAAGTGAAGATCAAGCATTAGGAAATTTCCCAGAATTTTTCAACTGAATGAGGTTCGATATTGTTATTTTTTTCGAAGTGTGAGTATCTCGAAAGTTAAGTAAGTGTGAGTCGTTTACGCAAATGATTTTATTTTGAGCTCTCTAGGAGTTTTGAGGCTAATTGTTAGGGTGCAGTTGCTATCTGAATTGTTATTACGGACTCGGGACAGGTTTTCACGCTGCCAGAGCCGTCTCCTGAGTCTAAAGTGATGGATGCCTATGCTCCAGACGTGGGTTTCACTTGCCGCTCTGTCCTTGGACTCGGGTAGGTATTCGACTATCAGAGCCATACACTAGAGGGGTTCGTTCCGCCGAAGCTGTCTCTATCCTACACTAGTCATATGGAGGAGAGAGATAGTGAAAAAATGTTTAACAGATTCTAATGTAACAATGGTGTGTAATTCAAAATAATACTTTTGGTCTCAAATGACAATATTGCTGACAAGGATAACGTAAAATTAAATACAAACTAAATATAAACTAAATTTGAGCTGACTTAATAGCATAGATTCTTTATATTTTATATTTTATTTTTGAGCATATTCTATTTGAAATTGACTCCAAGTTCACTGGTCTACCCAAGACGGATAGCCAATGTTAATAATATACGGTACTGGCGCTTGTCTAAGCTACATTGATTGCTTTGATTCATATGATTTTGTGGTTAGTAGGCCCCTATGGCACAACTACCTAGCTTTTGAGTATACGCTTCTAAATTCACTGGACTGCCCAAGACGGACAGCCAGCGTGCAATGAGTCAGTAGGCGCTCTGCCAAATACTGCTGTCAAACCGATCGTGTGCTGGTCTTATATACCGTATGTGACGTCATGATTCACTGCGCAGTCGCGTTGGCGTTACTGCTCGCGCATCTTTTGGCAGCCTGGTGCCGAGTTGGCTGGATACGTCACAATATATCTATGGTATTATCACGTGTTATTGAATTTTCCTTCCATGATTCTGCAACTTTTGGTCCACACATTATTAAGAACATTCCTCAGGTTTTGCAGGTTACTAGGATTGTAGCCTGGATCTAACATTAAAAATTTATAGACACCGTGTGTAACATGGCTAATTTCGATCGAGTGAATGTCCCTTTTCGGAAGGAGAATCAAATATAGGGGTGGGAGGGGCAAAACAAAATAGCAGAGCGAGATGGGTCATCACGAAACAAAATTTTAATTTGTTTAGAAATGATCGTAATAGACTTGGAACATCGTTCTTGATTGAATTATTTCTTCTCTTATGCTCTCCCGAAGTACCTATTTCTGCCCGACCTACCCCATAGTGTGACGAAGAAAAAAAAAGTCGAGCACATTATCCAGTGGATTGACTTTAATGTTGTAATCGAGTACATATACTCTCCTGTAATTCCAGTTTTTTTTCTCATCATTTGTCGAATTCTTTTCATTAATATATTTGTGACAAAACTGTTCAATTATTGCACTATTTGAAGCTTACTATTCACCCCTCTCTCTTCTTCTGTCCACCGACGACTTTTCATCTTTTTTTTTCTCTTTCTCTGTCATCTTTTCTGTTTTCTTCTCCTCCTCCCCTTTCTTCTCCGCCACACTTTCCTTTTATTTTTTTTTCCTTCTGACGCTGCTCCTCATGTTTCTGCGCCCTCGCCACTCGCCTTCTGTCTATCTCTCTCGTCCTATCGGGCTTCTCTTCCGGATTCGTCATAGTTTCTGACGTATACGTACCAGGCCCCCCCCCTTTTCTGGAATCGAAAATCTGTGAATAAGAGATTACGAGCAATTTATGAGCTTTGAAAATAACCTAGTCTCAATCTTTGAGCTTGGTCCGTGCTGCAGAAATTCACGTTTTTGAGTGGGGGGGCCAAAAACGTATGTTGTTCGCCCCCCCACAGCTTGAAAAAATCCGAATTTTGATTCTGGAAATACTGGAATCACGAGCATTTCATAAGCATTATATATACCGCTATCCCGATATTTGAGCACCGCCCCCCCGCGAGCTACCCCCGTGTGGCGGAGTTCGAGTCACAAGAACTTCCCCGAAAATCAGACAAATCGGAAATTCATTTTGCAGGAATATTGTGAATAATTTTTCACCGATTGTCGGAGGAGCTGTAGTTTCAATTTCCACACAGTTTTTCTGACAGCAATGACTCTCACCACTTAGCATAAAGTTATCTTCAACGGCTCCACTAAAATCCTCCGCAATCAAACAATCTAAAGAGACCGGTATTTTTGATAATGTTTTGACCCTCGGTGGACGTCCCCCATCGCATGATGATATTTGGATGAGACTTGGCGTATTTTCAAACAGCCGCTTGCATAGGTGACTTATAGTCACCTAACACTTCACTTCAAGTATGTCATGATACCCGAATTCTACTGGGAACAGCGCTACTAAGGCCTCAGCTCTCAGACAATGAGTAATTTCAGTGATACCTTTGTTTTTGCTGTCCTGGATCATTTTGAAAAAAAGGCTCCCTTTGTGACGAACGTCAATACTTGCTCGACAAGGATGAAAGGGCTTTGCAAAATTTTCGCATCCATGCTGCGCTTGACGATATGGGGCTCAGAAATGATTCGGAAATATTGCTTTCGTGCGATAAAAAATTGTCGACCGAAGAACTCATTGTTGTGCTAGTAGCCGAAAACTACGATAACGAGGCATTTCCGAATTTTCTTGTGGAGAAAACTAACGACATCGATCGGGATTCAATTGATCAAGCAACAGGAAGCCTCCAGGGTAGATGATTCGTAGATTTCGCACATATGTTTCGGGATCTGCACATCAAATTCGACAATCACTGCAGAGGTGTTGAATGCTGCTTCCGAGACCTTGCCATGACAGGATCGCAACGTTTCGGATTGAAAACCAAATTCACATTTACGTGTAGAATGTGCAATTATAAAGACCATGTCTGGAGTGAAGCGCAAGACGAGGCGTGCATGGACGTCAATCGTAGTGCGGTGGCCGGTACCATCGCGATCGGGACTAGTTTCAGGCAGTTGCAGGAACAGCTCACGACGATGAAGATTTCGTGCATGGCTAACGCGTCGTACAGAAAGTACCACGACGACGTATCGCTGGGATTCGCAGAAGCAGCTGCCAGCGGAATAAAACTTGCGGCCAAAAAGGAGAAACGGTTAGCCGTGGAAAGGGGCGACGTCGTTGACGGAATACTAGCCTACATTACAGTTGTGGCCGACGGAAGCTGGATGAAGCGCTCATATCGGACTGGAGAGTACGATTCTCCATCAGGAGTCAGCGTTATTATTGGGAACCACCGCCGCAAGGTAGTGGAGCCCCGCGCGCATATCTGTTTCAAAAATTGGGGCAGCAATCAGACGCCATTGTGAAGGGTTTGAAACGCAGCGTAGAGGACCACGGTTTGATTCATCGAACGTTGATCGCCGATGGGGACAGCAGCGTCCTAAAACGTATACGCGATGCTAACCGTTATGAGTCTGTTATCGTCGACAAAATAGAATGTACTAACCATCTGCTTCGCAATCTTTGTACCTGCTGTGTTTAGGTAAAGGAAGGTGGGTAATGAAAGACAAGGATAACTCAAACTATATATATATATATTATAAGACCAAGTGATACATGTGCACACCGTAAGCTGGGTGCACAGAGACTGATGAGTTCGCAGTACACCGGTGGCCCGGGGACTACCGACGCTGCGCGCTTGAGTGTGTGTTTGTGTGTGTGTGTGTGGCACATTATACAGTATAACAATACATCACAGTACCAAAATCAAGGAGGCACCGAAGACGCATGGATCCGCACGTGTCGCTAAAGAGATACGTAGAACTGTGAAAGACAGCACGCTACAGTTTCGTGGGGCAGTATAGAAGGCCGTAGAACATCGGTCAGAGGAACCCGGAAGCGAGACAGAAAAAATAAAGAAGCTCTGTGGAGACATCCTGAATATGCCGAGTCACATATTTGGAGAGCATAAACGTTGTGCGGAACTTGCGTACTTTTGCGATAGTACGCTCAAGGAGGGCAGAGAGAACAACGTGAGTAAGCTCGTAGAGTACGGATTGTATCAGCCCGTTTCTGACACGGTAAAATACTTGAGCTTCAACTGTAAAAGTTCACTGCGTCAATTGCATAGCAACAGCGTGGAGTCTTACAACGCTGTCGTCAGCAAATTCATTGGCGGCAAACGCGTGCACCATGGATTGAAAGGCTCCTACCAAGCAAGGGTACAGGGTGCGGTTGTGAACTTCAATACGAAGAAGCCAATGACTTTACTGAACAATACCACGGGGCTGACTCCGGGTAAATATGCTGAACGTCTGGGGGCACCCCAAAAACGTGAGAACCAGGCTGCAGCTATACGACGTCATGGAGACAAAGAGAAACGGTTCCACGGGCCACCAGCGACGGCGACGCGTACGAGCGAGGACTACGGTGCCCACTCTCAGAAGCTTGATTTGTCAAGGGAAGAGTTCGATGCTCAATGTGAGATACACGAGAAGCATCTCGAAGAAGCGCAGCAACAAAGAGATGAAATCGAACGTCTCACCGTGCAGCAGTCGGAATCCAATTTGTGGCTCCAGCTTCAAAAGCGAGTGTTAACGGCTTTAAACTCTGGCAAAGTGTGCAAGAGGCGGCGAGCGACACTCTGTTCAAGTCTCGTTACTTCGATTTTATATCCACCATGCCTGGACAAGAACAAGGCGATCACGTACGGATATCTGAAAGAATCCGAAGCTGTTGCGCAGTTGGAGAGCACCCTGAATGTACAAATCAAACGTTGTGGACTCTTTATAGACCCGGAAATACCTTTCCTTGGAGCTTCGCCAGACGGCTTGATCGACGAAGACGGCATCGTCGAAGTCGAGTGTCCCTACGCGGCTAGGAATATGTCACCGGAAGAAGCGATAGAGAAAAATGTATCACAACTGAAAAGTACATTCGATTCTACGGGGGCAAACATGAATAGTGGGCACAACTACTACTATCAAGTGCAAGGACAGCTCCACGTAACTCGAAGGAGGTACTGCATCTTCGCGGTGTGGACCTCACGCGGAATAAAGACAGTCAAGGTCGACCGAGACGATGAATTCTGGCAAGAACGCATGAAAAATCTTGATCGCAACTTTTGACTCGAAGTTAAAGACTCCATTTATGTGACTCTGCCTGTCTAGTTTTTCCCCACACCTAGATTATTCAAACTTAGGAAATGATTCCAAATATTGTATCTAAAATATTCCTGTTCCTTTAAAGAATAGTCCTTTTCAAATTTAGTTATAGTGTTCAAAACTTGATTACTTTTTCTTGATAAAAATGAATATCCTTGTTCGCCTTTCTTTTTTGCGTGTCCTTGATTCCTAATTCATTCAGTTCACCCAGGATGTATTTTCGATCGCCCTGAGATCCAGAGTTTCTATTTCATCAAATTTCATTGATCGTTGAAATGATTTGGCGCCCAACATACAAAATAAAACAGTCCAAGCTCAACGGTAGGACCGTAGCAATATATGTAACATCATTTTGCGATACCACTGAAAGTGACGAATATTAAACATTTTCACAATAAATTCATTTCATACTATATTCGTAAAGTGTCTTTATTTACCACACTAAATTTTGTGCGAATTTCAGGCCATCTTCGACGTATCCACATGACAGACTACAAAATAAAGCGGATATTAGCTAGCACGCTCATGGTAAAGAGAAATAATTGCAACAAAGAGATATCCACGATTTGAGACTATATGATTCGAGTTTTTTTCTTAAGAACTTTGCTACGTACATAGAATTCTGGATCATCATGATATAAGGATATTTTAGGGGTAAGCGTATTGTAGAATTTCACCTTTTTATCCTATTTCAGAAATCATCAATCCACAACGAGAACGCAGCTACACGTTCGGTAGTCCAATTGATAATTGAATTCGTATCCTGTTTCTTGTATTCTTTCTGGTTTATCGACTATATCTCTTACATTTTTCGGCAAAAGGGCAGGACTGATTTAGTGAACATATATATATCGTCGTTTCGGAGTTGCCTCCGAGACCTCCATATACTTAGCCCCCCATTCAACCGAATTACAATAATTCTTTCATTAATCCTTTGATGGTCGTTTGACGGTGATTGACGGATTAATCCAGAGGTTTGACGGAATTCCGTTAATTGAACAATAGACAAAGTAATTTTGGCTAGGAAATTTTTATAGTTGGCCCCCCGATGATAAAAAAATTAATTAGATTCAGTAGAAATCGATGCAGCATCGTTTAACAGTGATTGACGGACCATTTTCATGAAACAAATTTGGTTAATAACCCTGTAATCACAAAAAAAAACAACTAAAGTTTGGACATCATGTACACTTGGACATATGCAGCATTGGCTTGGTTGGTTTGATGTTCTCAACCAATAGCGACAGAGCGCTGCCGCAGCGATGCCACGCATGACTAGTCTTACCATTGCGAAAGTTTTGTGTCCATCTGTACGTACCAAGTGTGTTTGATCTTGACCCTCCGAGCGGCCACGGGCTATGGGCTGACTCACAGCAGTTCGGTCGCTAGCGACGAGCCGCAATGAAGACTCGCCGTGATCGCTGACAATAAGTCGTCTGCTCGCGCGGTCTACTCGCTGTGTTTAACTGTTTGACAGCTCTGAATGCGCTGCTGCTTTCGATCTGTTCCGATCGGCGATGCAATGATTGCAACGATCACTATTTATTTGCAGTACCGATAGAAGTAATTTTAAGGAACAATACGAGTTGTTTCTTCTTCTGGGGTATGACCAATGCTCCATACGAATTATTTCTTTGACTAGGATATTAGGAATAATATGAAAAATATTGGCCACTATCGGAGGAGTAACTTGGAAAAATTTAACAGTCAAATGTTCGATACATTATATGTGATTCTATCACATGTGAAATCGAAACTTTTTCCGTGGGTTATGCTAGGAGTTTAGTTAGATCAAACGAGAGCGATGCAAAACATATGGGCGATGAAGATTTCGGGTATGGGTCAGCCGGGTTGTCCATGTGTCATCCGCGAGATATTCACGCACGACAACCAGAACAGTGATTTTGAGAAACACTACGAGGTGTTCTCTCTTCTAGAATATCAACAAAACTTCGAAAAATACAAAACACTATTGCAGAAAATACCATGGGAAAATCGACGGTAAGTTCTCTGATGCATTATTCTACTCAATGTGTGACGACATAATTCTTTGTGGATCATTGATATGTTGCATATGAGAGCTAGAAGCTGAAATCAATCGAAGGAGAGCGGTGCGAATCAAACAGGCTGACGACTGAAAATAAAGATTCCGGGTATGTGCTATGGGATTTTATTTACAAGATCATAATAATAACACTTCAACGACAAGGAATCATTTGAATAACTGAACATTGGAATGGATGGAACATTATTATAATTCACACTTGGATGTGATATTCACATAATTTTTTGTATTAAATTCATATACAATATGTCGATTCAGGATAAATTGTAGTCTACAGAATTCCATTGTTAGTAGGAACAGGAAAAACCTGTAAGTGGAAAACAAAGCATGGAACTGTTAAATCTGATTGGAAGTGCAAAAGAATGTGCGTTGCTTGTATTGATTTGGAGCAAAAACGAAGCATGAATTACATTTCATAAGACAAAATTTGTCGTAGACAGAGAATCACCCAAATAGATACTGAGTTATGAATGTGGGATATACAAGATGATCTGCGAGTCAAAACTTTAGTATACTTCAAAAAATAAATATTTATCATTTAATCCTACTGATTCCACAAACGATCTCACCCCTATCAGCGTAGACTATGTTTTCTCGATCCAACGATCAATTGAGGCCAGATTGGCGAAACACACGCAAGAGCATCCTTTCAGTAGCATCACTTGAAAATGCAAAGTTTTATCCAGTAATCCAAACCGGCCTGACCAATACTTGCTCGATTGTTATGTTTCTTGCCTTTGAAAAGTGAAACTTTAAAGTTGGTCAATTATCAGAAGACAAAAATGTATTATTAGTTGAACCCAAAAAGCTGCGCGTGATTCACCAATAACAGGGATGGATTCAAAAACAATTGACAACTCGCGGAAAACGAGTGCCCGCGCATCGGAAAAACATTTGAAACATGAGATTTGGTTACTCTTTTTTTTTGTTAATGCGTTGTTGAGGAGATCCGTGAAAAAATTATTACGTGAAAAAATTCTAAGTAATTAATTTGATAATAAAATGGATCAGACCAGGCATGGGCGAGCGATAGGACTCTGGGAGTCTGGTGTATCAGCTTCAGCTATAGCAGGTGAAATAATTCATGAAGAGTAGACAAAGCTTCTTTCTTGATCAATCAATATAATCGATTTCTGTGACCATCTCATTGTTGTAGCCGAAGTAGATATAAGCCTTTCCACAGCGAAGCGCTGGATCTCAAGGTTCAAAGAAGATGGCATCGTGGGACTGGAGGACCACCGAAGAGGCAATCGTGCTGCTCGCCGGACAACACCTGCTGAGGATCAAGTCTGTTTTTTCCATTAGTCTTATATATCTCTCCCTTTGTTTTTGGATCCATTCATTTCTCCAATCAATTATTTTTTCATCAGGCCATTGTAGCCCAGGTGAGGACTGATCCTTTTCAGGCAGCTACCATTGTCGGTCCCACCGTGGGAGTCGCAGCCAGCCCCTGGATCATCCGAGCCCGACTGAAGGAAGCAGGACTGAGGTGCAGGAGAGCGGCGAAGAAGATTGACATCACGAACAGGCATCGGGAGGACCGCATCAGTTTCGCGCTGCAGGGGCTTACTATCACCGACGAGGAATGGAGTAGCATAGTTTTTACCGATGAGAAAGTTTTTTCCTCGGATAAGGATGGCCGGTTAAATGTGTGGAGGGAAGATGGGGAACGCTACAATCGTCAAAATGTTGTAGCGGGGCATCACAGTGGACGCGTAACTTCAGCGTATTGGGGGTGGATTTCGGCCGCTGGTCCAGGGGAATTAGTGAAAATAACGCGGAATATGAATGCCGAGCAATACATTGATATTCTAGAAAATGCATTGCTTCCCTCCGTGAGGGCAATATATCCGGCCCAAGACATGCCAATTATTCGTATTGTTGAGGACAATAGCGCGGTGCATCGAGCCAGAAGCGTGCAGGACTGGTACACAACTCATCCAGAAGTGCAGCGGCTCGACTGGCCAGCCAAATCCCCGGATCTCAACCCAATAGAAAACTGTTGGACTGAAATGGTCCGGGGCTGGAGGCCTGTTGCCAGAGAAAGGGAGGAAGGCCTGAGTCTTCGAGTCGAAGCAAAGTGGGAAGAACTCCGCACCAGGCCAGAGTACTTTGAGGCAATTGTTGGTTCGATGCACCGTCGAATGCATAGTGTACTTGAGAATGATGGTTGGTGGACACACTATTGAATGAGGACGTAAGCGCCTAAATTCCACCGCCTCATTTTTGAGTACTGTTGTAGTTGGTGGGGCATTGACCAATAAGAGCTGAGTACTCTTTACCTTTCGCACTGTGCTGTTGCCTGATAATACAAAGTACTTGGCATTTTATTAAAATTCTTTTCCAAAGTGGTTTTTGTCTCTCTAGCAGACCATTTTATACTATGAAATCCATATTCGTTGCAAGTTTCTCGAATCTATTTTTCACTGCTTTCTAATCAACCAATTCTAATCAATTATAACGGGTATAGTTGTTTGTATTTTCTTCAACTTTTTTAACTACCTTATAGCTTTCGGTTTGTAGTATTCGTAGGAAAGGTGAGCATTGTATTTTCTAGAAGTTTTTTTGTCCGGGCAATGTATTACATGATAACAAAATAGGAATTGTTGGGTATCGTCATATAAATTTAAGGCTCGTTGTCATTCAGGGATAGAGATTGTTGCGTTTGAAGTTACGGGGCGGGGGGGGGCAAAGATTTTAGATTTTCGCGTTATGGGTGTAGAGATCACTGGGCATATTTGAAAGAATTTCAGGGTTTTTGTAATGTTAGGGCACCCATCTTTCCCACACACAAAAAAACATTTTCTTCATTAGTATTTTTAGAGAATTTTGCCGTGATTTGCTCTCGATGTCAGCTAAATTTTTATTTATTCTATTATTTGGTAAATCGGTCGTAACAAATAGCTTCGTATTAAAATAGCCATCTTTGTCTTTCGGGAAAAACTATCTCATCACTTAATAATTTTATATTGTGCATCAGATAACTTAAAAGACTTTAATAATCAATTCATTTTATAGTTTATTTGTAGATTCTACTCGAGAAAAATCATTATGTTTTTTTATATCAAAGATTTTGCGTTCCTTTGAAGAAGTAAATTCATATCGGTTTTTTAGTTTGTTTATAGATTTTTCTCGAGAAGAATCAATTTGTTCAGTTTGATGATTTATTCGTAAATTTTATGCACTTTAATATTCAATTCATTTCATAGTTTATTTGTAGATTCTACTCGAGAAAAATCATTATGTTTTTTTATATCACAGATTTTGCGTTCCTTTGAAGAAGTAAATTCATATCGGTTTTTTAGTTTGTTTATAGATTTTTCTCGAGAAGAATCAATTTGTTAAGTTTGATGATTTATTCGTAAATTTTATGCACTTTAATATTCAATTCATTTTATAGTTTATTTGTAGATTCTACTCGAGAAAAATCATTATGTTTTTTTATATCACAGATTTTGCGTTCCTTTGAAGAAGTAAATTCATATCGGTTTTTTAGTTTGTTTATAGATTTTTCTCGAGAAGAATCAATTTGTTAAGTTTGATGATTTATTCGTAAATTTTATGCACTTTAATATTCAATTCATTTTATAGTTTATTTGTAGATTCTACTCGAGAAAAATCATTATGTTTTTTTATATCACAGATTTTGCGTTCCTTTGAAGAAGTAAATTCATATCGGTTTTTTAGTTTGTTCATAGATTTTTCTCGAGAAGAATTATTACTTCCTTTCGTTGCATAGATTGTAGATTCAAGTAAAAAAATTCACTCATTATTAGTATAGTTTATTTTTTGTCAGAAATGAGCAGGAGTTAATGATAAATATTCATTTTTTGAAGTATACTAAAGTTTTGACTCGCAGATCATCTTGTATATCCCACATTCATAACTCAGTATCTTTTTGGGTGATTCTCTGTCTACGACAAATTTTGTCTTATGAAATGTAATTCATGCTTCGTTTTTGCTCCAAATCAATACAAGCAACGCACATTCTTTTGCACTTCCAATCAGATTCAACAGTTCCATGCTTTATTTTCCACTTACAGGTTTTTCCTGTTCCTACTAACAATGGAATTCTGTAGACTACAATTTATCCTGAATCGACATATTGTATATGAATTTAATACAAAAAATTATGTGAATATCACATCCAAGTGTGAATTATAATAATGTTCCATCCATTCCAATGTTCAGTTATTCAAATGATTCCTTGTCGTTGAAGTGTTATTATTATGATCTTGTAAATAAAATCCCATAGCACATACCCGGAATCTTTATTTTCAGTCGTCAGCCTGTTTGATTCGCACCGCTCTCCTTCGATTGATTTCAGCTTCTAGCTCTCATATGCAACATATCAATGATCCACAAAGAATTATGTCGTCACACATTGAGTAGAATAATGCATCAGAGAACTTACCGTCGATTTTCCCATGGTATTTTCTGCAATAGTGTTTTGTATTTTTCGAAGTTTTGTTGATATTCTAGAAGAGAGAACACCTCGTAGTGTTTCTCAAAATCACTGTTCTGGTTGTCGTGCGTGAATATCTCGCGGATGAAACATGGACAACCCGGCTGACCCATACCCGAAAACTTCATCGCCCATATGTTTTGCATCGCTCTCGTTTGATCTAACTAAACTCCTAGCATAACCCACGGAAAAAGTTTCGATTTCACATGTGATAGAATCACATATAATGTATCGAACATTTGACCGTTAAATTTTTCCAAGTTACTCCTCCGATAGTGGCCAATATTTTTCATATTATTCCTAATATCCTCGTAAGAGAAATAATTCGTATGGAGCATTGGTCATACCCCAGAAGAAGAAACAACTCGTATTGTTCCTTAAAATTATTTCTATCGGTACTGTAAATAAATAGTGATCGTTGCAATCATTACATCGCCGATCGGAACAGATCGAAAGCAGCAGCGCATTCAGAGCTGTCAAACAGTTAAACACAGCGAGTAGACCGCGCGAGCAGACGACTCAGCGATCATGGAGCGCAGGCTATAGAGGATTTGAGAAGGGAAGCAGCTTGTTCGCGACAATCGAGGCGACTCGGCGACAGTAGAAGCTTGTCCGATTTGACTCGACGCGCTTGGCCGCTAGGAGGGTCAAGATCAGACACATTAGGCGTACATAGCTGTAAATTATCGTTGACAAGCTGTGTCATCCGAACAAGTCAGTAATAGGTCAGTAATTTGTACAATTGTGATACTATTTGAGCGTAAGAACATCGGAGTATAATTTTATGCTCTTGTAATTCAATTCTCTATTTTTCAAGTTTTCCTGCAGGTTATCGAATGTTTATATGATATTCCTGAAAATCCGCTTTACTAGATATCAAAATGGCTGTTTCAGATTGATGGTTGTCTATGGTCGGCTTTTCCCCCTAATTCAGTGGCTCATTCGTATAACATAAACGTCCATGATGAATTCCAAGCAAATATTGTTGTTCTCTACGTATAAAATGGACCAAACAACGTTCTTTCAATGCAGAACAATTCTCGAATCACTTGGCCTTCAGAGGGATTTTTCCAGTAAGAATTTCCAATAAATTCAAAAATCCTATGCAAGATAGATTTTCATATTCCTTTGCAAACCTAATTATTCTCAAATAACATAGGTCAGGTTACACAAGATTGAGTTTTCAACAAGAGCGAGAGCAAAACCAATTATTAGCCCCCTAAATAACAAGCCAACTGATTTTAATTTTTTCCGATAGTATTGCAGAATTTTTTTTGTTCTATTTCAGGTGACCATCCTTTAATTAGAAGTTTTTCACAACGGTATATCCATGTAGCTATGCTTGTGAAAATCCTTGTAGACAGTTGTTTTGGATTCCTGTTCTCAAACAAGCGATTGAGGCAACAAAGCAAGTGTGAGTATAGACACGGGTTATAAACATTTTGACGAACAATCAAATTAAAATGCTCAATGATTATGTTTGTAATTGCTTGTATAGCCATAGAGATTATTTTTTATTCCTCGTTTTTTACTTATAATTTTTTACGTTTAAGGTGAATGTAAGAAATAGCTCAAACTAAAAAAGTTCGACATACACAGGTTGTTTTATTGCACTACATCCTGTTGGAGTAATAATTCAGAAAAAGCATGCCCTCATAAAATTTGCAAGTGTGACACTAAACTGTGAATGAATATTTCTCTCAGAATCGTTGTAGAAGAATGGAGCCTCAATTCACAGCAAAATTCTCCATTAGTTATGTTACGATACTCAATTGAAAAACGAATTTGCCACAGACCATAACTGTAGTGATAGGGAAAGAAATTTCTACAGATAGGGCTTTGTACAGATACCTATATTTTGATAAATTGCGATTTGTTTTGAATAAAAATTCAACCTATCTTGAGAGAGCTATTTTTCAAAAATGTTGAATGAGAATAGAACCTAATTGCTTCTTGTCCACGAATACTGCGACGTTGGGTTTTTTATTTTCCCCCAGGCGGGTTGGACCCGGGAAAACCCACGTGCCTTCGGCGCGATCTGTACGAAACGGAAAACGGAACGGAAAACGGAGAACGGAACGGGAAGATTGTTGGGCGCCAGACGAGGTGTCGCGTCACTTAACGAAATAACAAAAACTTATAGAATAAACGAATGCAGATCCGGCGGAGTGGCTGGCTGGGCACAGGCTGTTCAACAGCGAAATAAATGGTAGAGTGGCGTAGATTCACAACAACAATTCGGGCACAAATAAAATAACGATAACGCAAAACCAAATTCGTAATTACGGGAGACTGTATTTTAACAAATTCGGCAGGAAATACAGAATCGGTAGATTTACAATAGGTCGAGAGTAACAAAATATAATTCGTTTAACGGTAGCGGGAGATCATTTACGGGAGTAGAGAATTATAATTTCGATATTCGAAAGGCCTACGGGAGTTTACTGGTTCTCTTACAAATTATCCGAATATGCGATAATTACGAACGGGAGAAAAGGCGCGGTTCTACACGGAGCGCTTTTCCGTGGCTACTCTACGGTAACAGACAATTAATTTTCCAAATTGATCGGAAACGTAACGGAACGCAAGATTTACCGTAGGGGTAACAAATTACTCAAAGAAATGACAAATTAATACGGGAGAAAATATTACATAGATTATAACAAAATACCATACAGCATCACCAAATATCACCAAGGCTTTCCTTAACCCTTTCGGTACGGGCGCTCTGTCCGTCATGATACCCCCGCTGAACGAGGTGCCGCGCCGAAAATGTGCTTATAACAAACTGTCTTGATTCGGCCGAAAGGAATCGTATAACACACTGTCAGTCTACCCTCTAACATTTTCCTAAGGGTTAAATAAGAACTGTGCTTAATAAAACAATGTTTTTTCCAACAAGTGTTGGTTGTTGCTTCAATATTAAAAATTATTTATATAAAATTCTATTAATTATAAGTAAAATCTATACAAAATTCGGTACAGAAATATATACAGAAAGAATATATATACAGAAATTAAATACAGAAGTATATACAAAATTATATACAAAATTATAAATATAAATATAATATGATTATAAATATAATATGATTATAAGTATAAAGGCTAATAATATAATTGGGTATGATATATTTTAAAACACTCATTTATGCATAAACCAACATTGCATTCTTTGCATTCGTATCTTGATTCCGATCTTTTATCATTTTTGCTGCAAACAACGCACCGTCGGCTCCGGTTCTTTCTTTTCGACACAAACAATGACGGAAAATGTCTTTCTGTCAATCTCATGGGATAATCATTTTTTCTCACTTGTCGATTGATGTAATCTTTATGATATTTATCGCATATTTGTTTTATCAATTGTAATTGAAAATTCGCCATGGATATAGTTGCGGTCCTTTTATGTTTATAGAGGCAATACGCATTCCATACACAAATATCAATTAGATGGAAAAAAAATTTTCGGTACCACTTTAAAGTTTTTCGAGTTGAATCTACACTGCTTAGTACCATGTCCACTTTATCGACTATGCCCATGGAATTATTGTAATCTACGATACAGACAGGCTTTTGTACTCTCTGTCTTCCTCTATGTCTGGACACTGTCATGAAATCTGCAGTATGCATAGTTGAGATCATGTACACTTCTCTCTTATCCATCCATTTCAAAACTAATAAATTTTCCGAGCTACGAAAAGACAGCTCTCCCCTTTCCAATTTATTTTCGATTTTGGGCATTCCTTGTCGTCTTTTTGTCACTGTCCCGCATGCATTTGTGCGATTGGCGAATAGTAGACTAAATAATGCGGGACTGGAGTAAAAGTTATCCACATAAAGGGTATGGCCCTTTCCTAAGTATGTCTTCAAGAGTTGTAAGACGATTGCTCCAGACTTCCCAATGCCCTTGATCGGACTGTCCGCAACTGTTGATGCTCCGGTATAAATGATAATGTCCTGCACGAATCCGGTCTTGCAATCGCAAAGAATAAATGACTTTATTCCGAACCGATTCCTTTTCTTCGGAATATACTGCTTAAAAGATAGGCGGCCTTTGTATAGAAGCAAACTTTCGTCTATACACAGTTGTTGGTAAGGCACAAATGCCGCATTGAACGAGTGTCGTATTATATCAAATATTCTTTTTATTTTTATTAGGCGGTCGCCAATGCATCCCGGTTCATGGGAGAAATGCAAGATTCTGAGTAGCAGGAAGTAACGATCTCTGGTCATTATTTTCCCAAAAATATCGCTGCGTAGAAAATCGTCCGTGCTCCAGTACTCCTTGAGTGATAGTTTTTTATTTCGTGTCATCAGTAACGATATAGCCAAAAAACAATACATCTCATTTCGCGTAGTTTGTTCTTGGTTATTCGTATTGTTATTGGTTTTTTGGGCCAAATAATAGTTCGACTCTTCTACAATTATGTCTACTAACTCGTCAGATATAAATAATTGAAAATAATCAATGATTTGAGATGACAGGCGTATTTGGTTGGTGATTCCCGAGTGTTTTGGATTGAATCGATGAATTTTTGGTACAAAATGATTGTTTGACCATTTTACTTCACAGTTCGTGTTATCAACCTCTTGGGACAATTCTGTTTCCGATTCAGAACTGCCATATATGACATTTACTCTTCTTTTACGTCGATTAAAATTATTTTCATTTTCACAATTCTCGTCACTTTCTGAGTCAGTAAGACCGTTTATAAATCTTTTATTTCCTCTATTCATTCTGAAAAGGGCCTCAATTTTTTAAATTCTATACACAAGTTTCGAACAAAAGGGTAACCTCTAAATTTTTTAATAAAATAGTTGAAATCAAACGACAATTATACCTGTAGCTGTTTTTCCAGAATTCTTGTAACAAAAGACTATTTGTTAAAATGATCTGTATTAGGATAGAACTGTCGCACCGCTGATACTCAATTAACACAGATAAAAACACAGAGCAATTGTTAAAAAATGTAACAATTCAAGGTTTTATGCGTGAGCGCGAAATATATTTTGAATAAGATTCATATCTCATACGTCGGTAAAATAAAATATAATTGTATAGACTGTATATAGATGTCACTTGTTTGTTTTTTCACACGGATTGTCACATATCATAGATGCCGGATATATCCGGCACTCGGCCACACAAGTCATCGGATGGATGCCGGATATATCCGGCACTCGTCCACACAGGTTATCGGATGGATGCCGGATATATCCGGCGCTCGTACCGAAAGGGTTAACGTAGTACTTAAATTTTACTTAATTCCTGAACGTATTAAATGATGCCACGTGCAGCAAATGCACGGGAGAACGGTAGAAGACCAATTAAAAACTCAGATAACAGAAATACAAAATGTACGGTAACTCAATTCGGCCACGAGGTGCACCGGGAGGAATTACAGAATTGCCCAAAAACCGAAATACGTAACGGACCGGACCGTACCAAATTGCGGTGGGGCTCGTTCCCACCGACTTATCAAATTAACGGGATGCAGTGGGCCTTTTACCCACTGACTTACACTCTAAATTTACGGGATGCAGTGGGCCTTGTACCCACTGACTTACACACAAAATAAACTGCGGTGGGGCTAGTTCCCACCGACTTACAAAACAATAAAACAAAAATACGTAATGCTTTAGGCAATTCTCAATCCCCACGTGGCTACTTCGTGCCTCTCTCAGAAAGTGGAAAACCTTACCTTATCAAAGGAGTTCGGCACCCACTGATTCTAACTTAATACAAATATTCTAACTGGCTCTAGATTTAAATATACTGCAAGTAAAGGGCGGATGGGAATGAATCTAAATATAACGGAAGCGGTAGATGTTCGGTGAAAAACGGTAGAGAGACGGTAGATTTAGGAAAGCAGAAAAGGAAGATCTGAATTGGTGGGGAAGGATCTAGCCAAAAACGTCCTGTCTGTACAACGGTATCTCGCAGAGTAGGACGGGTTGAGCGCCGGTGTCCAGGATCTTCCTTCTCAGAAATCGTCCGGATTGGCGATTCCCTCTCCTAATTAGGCCACAGGTGTAGAGCGCAATTCTTTGGGTGACAATTTAATTTGCCTATTCGGCTCCTCTCCTCTCCTCTGACGTCATCATCCATGCTTCCTCATCGGCCGCGCTCGCTTTTTAGTACTGACCGGCTGGCTGTCTGCGTTCGGAAGGCCATCCAAGGCTGCGTTGACTCAGGCACTTGGAGTCCTCATCTTCAAGAGCAACATCTCTATCCTATGTCGTCTCGGGAGTCGGAATGTAGACCTGGGCTCACTTGTGCCTCGGCTCCTACATGTCTTCCTAGGCAGAACGTCATCTCGGGAGGTTTACAAGTTTTACCCGGTGACGGGATCAGTTCCGGAACGGTAGACGTTAGTTTAGTCTGGCTCCTGGCCAGTAAGTTACGGGACGGGAGGTGACACTACTCGATCCATGCCACCCTATACGCCGCCTTCCGTAGCATCCATTCGTCGATAGCAGAGCGTCTTACGCACCTATCGTCTAGCGGGAGATCGTAGACGAGTCGTCTTGCGGTTCTATACGCTGGTAGCGATTCGGTAGATCGGGAGGCAGGAGATGTTGGCGATGCTGTCATCAGCTGGTGGTCCGGTCCACCGCGGGAGAGTGCACATCGGTATTCTGATTGGCACGGATGACGTCAGAGTTGTACCCTTGGAGGAAAGGGCCCGGGAGGTCGTCGTAGGTCGTCCTGGCTCAACTCGTCGGTATTTTCCCAGGTCACATAAGAGAATATTCGGAACAACAACGAAAATTAGCTTAACATACGGACTATCTCTTATTTCAATTGAGCCTTGGTGATTCGTTTCGGTGTGCTGCAGTTTTCTATGTCATTAACGAAAAACGGGAGGAAATTCTGGGAGATTTGGGTGCCGTAGTAACGGGGCTGAAAACACCACGTTACAATACATACTTATAATCAAGAAATTGAAAATAGTAACAATCGCCGTTGATAGAAAAAACCATCATTTGAATTGAGGTAATCTTGTGAACGAAAATAACATTTAACAAACATCGTTCAATATATCTATGATCGAACATGCAACTTCGCTTCAGTTTATTCACACCAATGCATGGGTGAAAAGTTCACGGAACTGAAACTTCGAAAGCTTTCTGTTAATTACGATTCACTCGATAAAAGTTATCGCAATTCTTCTCCGAATATTCACCCGGGTGAATATTTCTCATCCTGATTTCGCGATGGATGTGATATGTTTATTGATTCATGTCAATTTTTCATACTTCTAATCTGATATAGACTCTATTCATCATCTACGGCTGTTTCCGATTCGGCCATATACTAACCATGCTGAATAAATATTATATACTTCTGCGGGTAGCCGAGATCATTGCTTTTCTTTGATTGGTGGAGAATATTCGTACGCCATTAACCGCGATTGACGTGGACAATAGTTATATCGGAATCGTATTTTCCACACTTCTAATCTAATACCTAAAATGATTTAGAATTCTACTTATTAATACAAATCGTGAGTATCTTGAAGAAATTCCCTTGCCGAAAATATCAATGAAGGAAATCGATATCGGCGACGATATAAAATGAAAAAAACATTCGAATATCTGTTGACTTTAGAATCTAGCCATTTTTCGGTTAGCTTCTGGTCTAAGACGTATCAGAACAAAAGTGTAACGTCGTATATTTACATTTACATACATGTATTTGTTTATATACCAGGATCTGCCAAAAAAGTAATTTCTCATCATATATCTTAGCTGGCCCGTCCCGGCTTCGCACGGATTCGCACGTCCCGGTGCACACATTTGCGTGGTTAGCGCACGTGGTTGAAGTAATTTTGCAGGAAAAAAAAAAAGGATTCAACCTATCCTATGTTTCAAGCTAGAACAAATCGCACAGAATGAAAAAAAAATTGATTGACATCGGTTCAGTCGTTCTTGAGTTATAAATGATGTAACTAACCCAACTTTGTTTTATACATTAAGATTCTTAGAATTCCTGCTTCTGATGCGGGCTTGTATCTATTTGCACCACAGGCGAATCTCCCACAACTCTTGCATAATTTGCATTCAAAAGACTGTAGGCACTGTCAAATGTTTGCGTATTACAATCTGTCCATGTTTGATCTAATAATAGTGAACAAATATTAATATATGACAGTGATGGAATGAAAACTTGATTTATATTCACAACAACAATACTTTTCTACAGTATCAACAATATTGCTCGGAACAAAATTGATGTAAAATTGGTAGACTGCAATTCGTCATAATCTTCAACATCTGTAAGTATTGATTATATTAATTACTTTTGCAGACCCACCTGGACTTCTTCGTGACCGATGTCATAATTCTGATAAATGCATGACTCATGCCCTGAAGGTAATAGAAATAATGGAATTTGTGGTACAACAATACAGTGCAATTTATTGCGATATTTATTAGTTGTAATGATTGTGGTAATATTTGTAGTCTTACTTCAACTTGTTCACTATCACTTTCACAATCACAGGAAAATTTGTGAAACTTTTGATCGTACATTATTTAGTCCAATTTCCTCCATTGTTTTAACAACCACCATAACTCATGGATATTTGGATGAATTGACTTTACAGAATCCCAATGCCTACAATTGAAACTTTAGCAATTGAACTGTCGTTCAACAATTGAATTTTTCTTCGATTATGTAGCCCTTCATAACTCCACTGGACAAAGACCTCCTAAACTGATGTATCAAATTTACAAGCTGTTGAACGATCCGTCTTCTCGAACATGAACAAATTTCACAGAATTGGTGGAGCGCTAAATTTCTGTCTTAGAAATCAGATTTTTCTCTGCAAATATCTCATCAATATTCGTGTATGTCAAATTAATCATAAGTATTGTTTTAGCATAATGCCACGAAAAGCGCTGGTGACAGAAGCAGATGCAGTTGCTGTAATTGAAAAATTCTTCGAGCATTTCCAAAATGGGCAATATCCTGCGTGGTCTTCTTGCATCTGGAAACAGATGAGCAAGTATCTAAAACAGAAGTGGACTGGAGAAAATGTTTATACACGGTAACGTGGCGTTTTCAGCCCCGTTACTACGGCACCCAAATCTCCCGGAATTGCCTCCCGTTTTTCGTTAATAATCTAGAAAACGGCAGCACACCGAAACGAATCACCAAGGCTCAATTGAAATAAAAGATATTCCGTATGTTAAGCTAATTTTCGTTGTTGTTCCGAATATTCTCTTATGTGACCTGGGAAAATACCGACGAGTTGAGCCAGGACGACCTACGAGGACCTCCCGGGCCCTTTCCTCCAAGGGTACAACTCTGACGTCATCCGTGCCAATCAGACTACCGATGTGCACTCTCCCGTGGTGGACCGGACCACCAGCTGATGACAGCATCGCCAACATCTCCCGCCTCCCGATCTACCGAATCGCTACCGGCGTATAGGACCGCAAGACGACCCGTCTACGATCTCCCGCTAGACGATAGGTGCGTAAGACGCTCTGCTATCGACGAATGGATGCTACGGAAGGCGGCGTATAGGGTGGCATGAACTGAGTAGTGTCACCTCCCGTCCCGTAACTTACTGGCCAGGAGCCAGACCAAACTAACATCTACCGTTCCGGAACTGATCCCGTCACCGGGTAAAACTTGGTAACCTCCCGAGATGACGTTCTGCCTAGGAAGACATGTAGGAGCCGAGGCACAAGTGAGCCCAGGTCTACATTCCGACTCCCGAGACGACATAGGATAGAGATGTTGCTCTTGAAGATGAGGACTCCAAGTGCCTCAGTCGACGCAGCCTTGGATGGCCTTCCGAACGCAGACAGCCAGCCGGTCAGTATTCAAAAGCGAGCGCGGCCGATGAGGAAGCATGGATGATGACGTCAGAGGAGAGGAGAGGCGCCGAATAGGCAAATTCAATTGTCACCCAAAGAATTGCGCCCTACACCTGTGGCCTAATTAGGAGAGGGAATCGCCAATCCGGACGATTTCCGAGTAAGAAGATCCTGGACACCGGCGCTCAACTCGTCAAAATCATCAAAAAATCTGCTTCTTGAAATAAACGCAAAATCTATGATATAAAAGAACATAATGATCTTCCTCGAGTATAATTTACAAATAAACTATAAAATGAATTGAAAATTGAAGTCTTTTAAGTCATCTGATGCACAATATAAAATTATCAAGTGATGAGATAGTTTTTTCCGAAAGACAAAGATGACTATTTTAATACGAAGCTATTTGTTACGACTGATTCACCAAATATCAGAATAATGAAGAATTTAGCTGACAATGAAAGCAAATCACGGCAAAGTTCTCCAAAAATACTGATGAAGAAAATGTTTTTTTTTGTGTGTGGAAAAGATGGGTGCCCTAACATTACAAAAACCCTGAAATTGTTCCAAACATGCTTAATGATCTCTACACCCATAACCCGAAAATATGAAATCTTTCCCCCCGTAACTTTGAATGCAACAATCTCTATCCCTGAATGACAACGAGCCTCAAATTTATCTGACGATAACCAACAATTCCCATTTTGTTATCATGTAATATATTGCCCGGACAAAAAAACTTCTAGAAAATACAATGCTTACCTTTCCCACCAATACTACGAACCAAAAGCTATAAGAGAGTTAATGAAGTTGAAGAAAATACAAACAACTATACCCGTGATAATTGATTAGAATTGGTTGATTAGAGAGCAGTGAAAAATAGACTCAAAAAACCTGAAACGAATATGGATTTTATAGTATGAAATGTTATGGTGAGAGACAAAAACCACTTCGGAAAAGAATTTCAATAAAATGCCAATTACTCTGTATTATCAGGCAACAGCACAGTGCGGAAGGTAAAGAGTACTCATTGTCGGCTCTTATTGGGTTATCTCCCACCAACTACACAAGTCCTCAAAAACGAGGCGGTGGAATTTAGGCGCTCACGTCCTCATTCAATAGTGTGTCCACCAACCATCCTTCTCAAGTACACTATGCATTCGACGGTGCATCGAACCAACAATTGCCTCAAAGTACTCTGGATGCATTTGACGGTGCATCGAACCAACAATTGCCTCAAAGTACTCTGGCCTGGTGCGGAGTTTTTCCCACTTTGCTTCGACTCGAAGACTCAAGCCTTCCTTCCTTTTCCTGGCAACAGGCCTCCAGCACCGGACCATTCCAGACCAACAGTTTTCTATTGGGTTAAAATGTGGAGATTTGGCTGGCCAGTCGAGCCGCTGCACTTCTGGGTGAGTTGTGTACCAGTCCTGCACGCTTCTGGCTCGATGCACTGCGCTCTTGTTCTCAACAATACTAATAATGGGCATGTCTTGGGCCGGGTATATTGCCCTCACGGAGGAAAGCAATGCATTTTCTAGAATAATCATGTATTGCTCGGCATTCATGTTTCGCGTTATTTTCACTAATTCCCTTGGACCAGCGGCCGAAATCCAACCCAAACACGCTGAAGTTACGCGTCCACTGTGATGCCCCGCCACAACATTTTGCGAATTGTAGCGTTCCTCATCTTCCCTTCACACATTTAACCGGCCATCTTGATCCGAGAAAACCACTTTCTTATCGGTAAAAACTATCCTACTCGAATTTTCTTTCTGTGATTGTCAGCCCCTGCAGCGCGAAACTGATGCGGTCCTCTCGATGTCTGTTGGTGATGTCCATCTTCTTCGCCGCTCTCCTGCACTTCAGTCCTGCTTCCTTCAGTCGGGCTCAGATGATCCAGGGGCTGGCATTGACTCCTACGGTGGGACCGACAATGGTAGCTGCCTGGAAAGGATGAGCCCTACCTGTGCCACAATGGCCTGATGAAAAAATAATTGATTGAAGAAATGAATGGATCCAAAAACAAAAGAACAGATATACAAGACTAATGAAAAAAATCACCGATCTCTATAGAAACTGGATGCGGGATACGCTGCCCCAGCCTAGGCCAGAGCCTGTGCCGATTAGAAGCCTGGAAATTGACTGTCAGAACTATCTGGCGAGAGGGCACGGTACTGAACCGTTGGGCGGGCCATCTGAAAAGTGACCGCGCCGCAGAGAGTTTGACCGATCGCTCCCTGGCCGAGCTGTCTTCCGTGTGCGGATCTCTGTGCTTTTGACCATGTCCTTTAGTCTTACCAATCACATATATCTTATATTTCTTTGTTACTACGGTTTATTACGGGAAAGATTATTTGTTAAGCCATGTCAATTACTTACAATTACTAGAATATACTTTGTTAGTATATTCTGGTGAATTCTGTATAGCTATGTCTGCAAATATTACTTTGGCAGGTACTTTCTCGTGATTGACAGGTGAAGCAAATGAATGAGTAAATAAAAAGATCGAACTGCGCTTCGAAACGTTGAGTTTATAAGTTAAATAAAAATATCAGATACAACATGATTATCTGAAAATACAAGTTTCCCTTACGCTCCAGTTGGAAATTTTAAGATTTTCAAATTTGCGTGATTTGAAGAGTGTTGCATTGTCTCGTTGTGGTGCTCCAGGATTCTTCGTGGTTCGTCATAGCCCTGCGATGTTATCATCCATTCTTGTATCAGATTATACATTGATTCCGATATCTTTAGTCTTGCGTAACTCTTTGGTGCAATCCAAATGCATTAATAAGTATTTTTCAGCATATGGCACGAATCGCGGCACAATGGCGTATGATACCGGAAGCCTATAATTGCGAATGTGGATACTGTAACAGCAATTGTGAAGGCTTCAGGCTGTCTGCATAACTTTCTGAAACAAAACAATGGAAATAATCCATATTGCCCACCTGATCTGGTAGATTTTGAGGATAGATATGAGGATTCTATGGTGGCAGCGAGATCATGGCATGTAGCAACGCATGGAGCCGCTTCGCAACCTATCAGAAATGCAGGCAACGATAACAATACACAACGTGCTGCCAATATCAGAATCGAGTCTACAGTTTACTTCAATAAGATGGACGCTGTAGAATAGCAAGACGAAGATATCGATCGTTAATGAACAACAACGCGACCCTTTCGTTTCATATTCCGTTCGACATATGTTTAAATCTTGATCTTAAAAGTATTGTAAATATATACTGCAAGTTTTTCGGGCGTTCATGAGGTATGCTCTTAACGGACGATCGAGCTGTGGTGGGTTTTTTGCATTTAAACTTTATCTGTGGCTCCTTCCACCAATGATACCACCAAATTCGTAGTCCAAAGATGGTGTTGAGAAACGAACTCGGAATTGTCCAAGCCAGAGCCGCCTTTCAGAGCTAAGAACCTGGTATAAACTCAATTACACCAGGTCTGTCAAGAGAAATTGTTTTGATTTGGCAAAGTCACGACTTCCGAACTCGGGTAAAACTATGAAGTTCCACCAGAGTCGTCTTACCTTCCACAAAGCAGGAAGATCTCCCTGCCTGTCTGTTCAGGCTGATGTGATAGGGTATAACACAAAGTCAGATACGGTTTGCTATCATCGCTCAATCAGTACTGCCGAATGTGTGCCTTGTCCACCAAAGCTGGCTCTAAGGTATGAGTCAGACAAAAAAGAAATCATGAGTTCCGCCCAAACTTTATAAATTAAAAAGGATTCCTAAATATTATCATCCATAGTCAAGGATTGATGGCTGATGACATAGACTTCTCACAAGAATAACAAAGGTATTGAAGTTATAAGCGACCGCCTCTCAAAAGCCATGAACAAGAGTAATATTATATTATGTTTCATCCTAGCTATATCCCTATTCTGACCCTCGATTCTATACAGTCTTGTAGACTGATAACCCGGAGGTTTGTAATGTCAATTTTTAAATGTAGTAATAAGCGCTGTTGCCAGGATTTTTTTTTTTGCGAGTTCAGGTTATGTTTGCACGTGCAGAAACAAATGCTGCTACAGCTCAATGCCTGGGTTACTGTTGAATATATTTTGGGTGATCAGAGTTCAAGTTTAATTCATAAAAACGAGGTTTTTTTTTCCGCCGGATACCTAATATAAGTGAATTTTTTATTTTACGAATTTGGAGAAAGATTCGACTTCTATTTTAGTTGTGTAAAATTCCTCTAAGTAAAAAGAATCACATGCTATTTTAGCAAAGTGGAATTTGCAAGGTTATGAGTCAGTCGGTTGACCCACGGCTGTGAGCTGGTTGAGCCCTCCGTTTTTTGGTTGCTGTTCGCTTCTTACAGTTCTGGTGGCGTGACTCTAAGTTGCGCCCAAGCGAGAGCGCGGCTTCATAATTTTGCATAGCCTTAACCGTCACGTGGTCCTCCTGTTCTTGGCGTGTCCGGTACCGGGCCTCGTTCTCTGTCGCTGGCCCACGTGACTTGTTACAATACCTATACATATGTAATGTGTTCGAACGTACAGCATAATTTCGAACTTTTTATTACAACGATTTTATATGAACTTTCAATTAAAAGAATTTTTTGTGAGCGTCTGGTAAAGGAACCAGAATGTATAAACGTATACTACTACTTCAATAGTTTGAATAAATAGAATTCTAGAATACAGCTGTTCTTGTAAATTTCGATTTAGATACTAGATATTCACGAAGAACTATTTGTCATCAAACATTGCCTGAGACATAATTTTCTAGATTTACACCTTCGACGGTAAATAAATCCACTGATTCATAATAACGGGCCCATCTTTCGTAGTTATTCCTCAAAAAATTTTTTCCCATCAAAACCGTAAGGGTGCAAAAATCGCAACTTACCTGGTCGAGTAGTGCATAATTCGTGCATAATTTGGGTATTTTTTGATTCCGGCTCGCTTCATGTTCTAAGGCCCTATCTTCGACCCACCCAACCAGGGAATCGAAAAAAACCGAAATGATTTTTTTTCATCAAAACCGTAGGGGTGCAAAAATCGCAACTTACCTGGTCGAGGAGTGCATAATTAGTGCATAATTTGGGTATTTTTCCCCCCCAAATTCGTGCGTAATTAACCCCTGGGGGGGCTAGGCATTCGTACAGTCAGCCCCCCCACCGGAAATGAATTATTTCTCTCAAACGGAAGTAGTGCAAAATTTTTTTTTTTCGGAAGTCGAAAGTGCATAATTAGTGCTTTATTTCAGATTTTTGCTGGTTTTTTATACGATAGTGGGGGGGCTAGGTGAACGGAGGTTGTATGTGGGCCTGTCTGAAGACAATATGGCCGTCCGAAAAGCGTAGAGTTGTCGGATATTTGCTAGTGTCAAGTATTCGAGCGTATTTTAGACTTTTGCAAAAAAGTGAGAGGTGCATTCTCTTTTATTAACTGATAGGATAGTGCGCTGGGTAGTCAAAGTGGTGAGCAAGTGACTACACTAGTGTCTAATTGGTGTAAATCGAGATGACGGGTCCCCGCGCTGAGAAATCATCACGGCGCACCTCGCATTTTATAAAATTCAATTTCATAGTTTTTTGACTTTGAAACCTGGTTTTTCCGACTAGCGCATCTTCCTAGCAATGAATGAAAGAGAATGCACCGCTCACTTTTTCGAATGAGTCGAAAATACGCCTCAATAGTTGAAACTACGAAATCTCGCATAGAAAATGATGCATATGGGCCATTCCACGTGAACCGGATCAGTCACCTCTCAGATATTTTTTTAATTTGGCATGTCGATTGTCCATGGGGAGTTAGATTTTTGTGCGGAAGGATTTTTGAATTAGTGCAAATTTCGATTTATTATGAACAATCGAAAAATTGAGAGGCGGTTTCTTCAAAAAATCATAACTTCGTCAAAAATGATGTTGGATTCAATTTTTTTTTTAGAATTCACGCGAATGAGGCCATAGATTTGGAAAAAAAACAAATGGTGCCGGAAAAGTTGATTTATCATTTGTCTATTTGACAATGAATTTTTAAATGATTTTTAAAACACTGACGGATAGCACCGAAAAATTTGAAAAAAATGCTGACATATACTTTAAACTATACTACAGCCTGTGAATTAATTTCAAAGATGCGTTCGGCTTCGTTTTTGAGTAAAAAATCATCAAAGTTGGCGGCGCGCGTAAATTCGAGCTCGTCGACGCCTATGCTCGTAATGACGCGCGTCAAGCGACAGAGAATACCCTGTCTACTCTCCATGGTCGCTACTTGGTCGACGCTCTGCGGCAGCATTCACGAGTCATTTTCGCGATGATCGACACCGTTAAAAAATCTGGAAAAAATTCCATAGCTTCCCCATAACACGGCAAAGCGATAGAGTAAGTTCCACAGATGTGTTATTTTTCGTTGTTCAGATATTTTTGTGTCTTGAAATGTGCAAGTAGCGAGCGCGGAGTGCCATATGCGTCCTGATATCTCGAAAACGAGAAATAACACATTTACGATAATCGGGCATACCTATTACAATTACAAACCTCTTGTTGGCTTTTTTGCAAACTTGAATGGCACTTTCTTTTCGCAAATTTAGAATGATCGTTTTCACCTTACGTAAAAAATGAATCAAATTGATCTCATACCAAAAAATATTCACATCATTGGAGAAAAAACAATCTATCTTCATATTCGCGTATTATTAGTAGACTATGTACCCGAACGTTCTCAAGCTAAACATTAGAGCAACACTAATGCGATGTAAATAATAAAAATGAAAGTTACACTCGACTGGTGCATTAAAGTGCAGGGCAAGTTGAATATTCTGTTATTAATTGTAGCACGGCCGTTTTTTATGATCTTTTAGAATAATTGAATAAAATATATGATCTATTCTCACGACTGTCTGGTATAATGTACACGTGAATGAATTTTGTCGAATTCATCAATTATACAAATCTGTGTATACGTGATTTTTTACCTTCCTGTCGGTTTTCTGATTTGATAAAAATATTTTCAATGAGTTTTTTGATCGTACTCTTGAACGCACTACGTATAATTGTCCATGATTGGAAACATCTTTTCTAAGGTCGATACCAATTTTTTCTAAAGGTTGTCCTTGATATTTATTTATCGTCATTGCAAATGCCAGTTTGATTAAAAATTGCCTTCTTTTGAACGTAAAAAGATGAATGTCATCGCAATAAAGCGTAATTCGATTCAGAAATACTATTTCCCTGGCATTATCACTTGTAAGAATCTCACATTCCGGAAAATGATTCCTGAGTTCAATCGCAATTAATCTGGTGCCATTGCAAAAGCCTTCGTTCACACTTAAATTTCGAATGAGCATCACTACAGAATTTTTTCCTCATCGCACTTCATGTGGTGGTAAGGACGGCGGTGACAAACTGTCCAAGTACTCTGGTAGAATTGTTCACATATACTATTCTTGTCATTAGTTTTGTCGATGCTATTGATGCTTGTATACATTTTTTCATCTTTGCGATCGAGTAATTCTACCACTTGCTGATTGATTTCTTTTACATCAGCATTTCAAGCTGATAGTATTGCACAATTCGCTGCTTTTTCAAATAGTCCCTGATGTATTTTCCGTGTAAACTTTGTACCATCTTAGAATGTGGAGATGCTATACAATGTTCTGGAAATTGAATAAAATACCTTATTGTCATTTGATTTTCCATCGCCAAGGTCTAGTAAAAATTTTGAAAATTCAACTTCATTAGATAAAGTTCTCATGTTTTGCGTTAATTTGAACTTTTTGAAGGATTTCCATAAATTACTGAATTTGATAGATGAGTTAACTGTTTTACTGCGTGTACCTTCCACTTTTATTAGTAATAGTTGTGTAGAATAGCTGCGATTCCAGTAAATGCCATTGTAATCACTCTTTTTCCTTTTGCTTTCAATAAATGCCATGTAGTTTTTTAAATGTAAGTTCCACCAGAGCCACCTGGGCCATTGATGTAGAAGCAAACGCCGCCGGTGAGTTCGGCTGTATTAATCGAATCCGAAACGGCGTCAACAATTTTTTTTCGTTCAGAATTTAATTTTTCATAGTGTCGCACTCCGATTGTAGATGACTCCTCAAGTGATTTATTATTCGATTCTACAGTAATTATTCTTCATTCCATTTCCGAAAAATCAGCAAGACTCAGACCCTCTGCATTCAACATTTCACTGAATTGTGCATAGGCTCGTGCTCGGCCACGCGACAATCCCTCCCTGCGTGAATAATCCTCGGACATTTCATCTTTGAGTTTTTCCCAAAAATCTCTTGGGTGAACTGGTCGACAGTGGATAAGTATTCTAACGAACAGCCTTTTAAGTTTTCGTAGCATCATCCAAGTTGTAACTTCGTCCATCGTGCGTTTTCACTCTTTGTCATCTCCGATTAAACCTCGAGCTCGTAGCTGTGAATGTCTGATGAACATTTTCATTAACTGTTTTCGAATCTATATAATTTTTTGCACCCTTGACTGTCAGTAGCAGTAATCTCAGATGAAATCATTCATACGACCAATACAATTGAATTGAGCCTTTTGTTGTTTCCATCTATAGACAGTATTTCCGTTAATTTTTGTATTTCTTGTACATATGACGAAACGGAATTTCAGAATAGTGATACTGCCTAGCCTGCGGGTCACGTGCGTTTAACGTCAAGTAATCCAATAACATGCTGGTTCTTTCCAAACTTGATCTTATCGTTTCCTCTTCATTGCCATCCGTGAAAACTACGCTTTGCTCATCTTGTTAGTGAACGGGTAAACGTGTGATAGCATGACTTCTGTCGTGCAAACTGTTTTCTAAAATTCGACAACTCGCTCCAACAGGTTCAAAATAACGTGTTTCTATGAAATTTAAAATCTCATCGTGGTCGATCACTGTATTTCCTTGAGGATTTCCGCCAACTGATATAGCAGCTACATCGTGACCTTCGTAAATATATTTGAACAAGTATTTTACGAATTTTATACTTGATACTATTTCCACGATAGTGTGACTATTGGATGTAATTGATAGTCGAGGACAATATGGCACAACGTACTGATTGTTTACCATAAATCTGCTAGGTCGTTCGAAAAATAGCCCCGTGTCTCTTCGGCGAAAGTAAGGATAACCATTTTCATCTGTTATTGTTCCTACCTCAAACTCTTTCGGGAAATGTTCCGGACATTTATCGTTTTTCATACACCAGACTACACATGGGCCATGTATCATGTGTTTCATCACGATATCGTGTAAATTTTTATTCTCTTTTTCATCTGGAATTTCCGCGAAAATGTATGACAATCATATTCATCAGACAACTTTTTGGCTTCAAAAACGCGAGCACCGATGGTCTTGTCTATCTGCTGCCTGCTGATGTTCAAAAATATTTTACTAACACGACCATTCATGTTTTCCCGCCCGTTATCCAAATAATCTACTGAACCTTGAGAAGATTCGGCACGCAATTCTTTCTGATAATTTTGGCAGTAATCTATCCTATCTTTTTCAATTTTCACGTAAGAATCAACAATCCACTGCTGAAATAATTGTCTGCCGAGTAAAAAAATATTAAATTCAGTGTCTCTGATTGCAATTATATATTTGACATATGCTGCACGGCTAATACGTTTGTACGTTGAACCAATTCTACCGTCACGCGTCAAATCTCTATTCCAACCACGAGTACCATACGGATGAAATAGTGAGTATATCTATGGTTCTACAATCGGATCCATGGAGCTTACATTTTGTAATGTTTTGGTACTTTCATTCCGAATACTTACAAAAGTTTCTGGAATTTCACCATCAGCTGTAGTCGAGAACACTGCGGCAACTTTGTTGTATCTTTGAAAGTTCAATTGACGACGATCTCTTCTCGGCTTTAGCGTGAATAAAAATTGTAATCCCGGTGAGATCTCGTTCCTTTGGATTGCTGATATGCGTTGGTTTTCCATTTCATCACCTATCATCTGATGAGCTTTGGCAAAAACGTTGTGTTCACGTATTAACTGATCGACAGTATGCAATATTTTACGGTTGAGCTCGTTATTTCGGTGTAATTGATGATCTGTTTCATCATCTGCATCTACAATGAAAAGCTGACCATTACTTGAAATGTCATTGACTGTCGGATCCAACGCAGTATTTACTTAATAACATATTTGTCCATGATTTTCGAAACAATCCGGTCCATCGTGTTTTCCTGGAGTTAACTAAGTTGGCGTTGGACGAAGCAAAACAAACTAGACTATTATAACTTCTTATCCTTTCGAAAAAAAGTCTAGATGTGTGAGGCGAGTTTCAAATCACTCTCGTAATTTGTTTGGAGGATATGGTGTTTGCTCTAGAACCACGTCTCAGTGTAAACAACAATCATCGAAAAGTTTTCTTATCTGACACTCTTTCTACCGCAGAATGTTTGGCAGGGCAAATACCACACAACACATTCATTGGATCAATGTAATGCTGTTCGAATTTGTTGAATCTACTTATATCGACACTTCGCAAAGTGACGTGTAATTTTTGACGTGCCCGAGATTTTTGTCGGTATTCTACAGTGCTAATCCTTTCAACTTGGTTTCGCAACTTGGCGCAATGATTAATAATTATATTGCTTTTGGTATAAATATCATTTCTTTTGTACTCGTTTTGCAAAATTGTCATTAATAACAGAATTTTCCACGTCACTCACAATTAGATTCTTAATTTGGCTTTCCATGGGAGAGATGGCCATATTTGAACCTGATTCTACAATTTGATCTTGTTTTGTGTTAAATAGTCGATCATTGCAGGTTAATTTAGTCACGTCTTCGATTTGGTTAACATCTGCAGTGTCACTTGAGTTGTCCTCGGCATGAATATTAACCGTTATGACTCGTTCTGCAAAATTATCGATAATGTGAGAATTTTCAATATCACTCGAATCTTCAATTTGGCTATCCGAAAGAGCAATACTAATATTTGAACCCATTTTGATTACTCGTTTTCGACTCTGAATGACTCGTATTTCATTGTGAGCATCAATAGCTGGATGATTAATTTCATTTTCATTAGAATTTTCATGTTTCGCGTAAACCTTTATCATTGACTGATCACTTGTTTCGGCAACATCGGTGATATTTACGTGAGTATACGTTAAATCGTACTGGTTTCCAGCTCTGTCTGTCGTTTTATGAATGTTTCCAATGAATATTTTTAACAGTGAATCGATGTCGGTGAATATCATGAATGAAGCCATTCCCTGACACGCTACTTTACTGTCCAGTCCTCTGGAATGAGAATCATACAACCAAAATTGATCAGTCAACGTGCCTACCGCAACGGAAATTCCATGACATGTCAGAATTCGAGAATTTGATTCACTAAACAAGCGTTGCAAACCGTTTTTCGAATTAGGCATACTAATGTTTGCATTGTTATATACATGCCCAAAAATCACTACGTCAAATGTAAAATGACAATTCTTTGATAAAACTCTAATATTCGTCTTGAGATCTGAAACTGCCAAGTAATTCACATAATTCTCATTCTGATGCACAGTTTCACGGCATGCCATACTGTCAATATATAATACGTCTCCACGTGTCAATACACTATCGATTATATCATTGGTCCAAAGATTAGCTGGTTTCACAGCAGACATAGCGATTGAAACTGCAGCATTAGCAGTGCACTGCTTACCGTTACTGTATGATGAGAATCGCTCGTCACCTTGGTGAAATGACCCATGTGTGATGATGATTATACTATCGTTGTAACTTCAAGAATGATGTACGATGCTTTCGGACACCTTTTCGGCATTCCTCCCGGTAGGTTTCATTGACAATTCTTTTTTGCGGATATGGTATTCATGCGGCCACTCTAAAAGAATTTCTTCAATATCTCTTTCTTCATTCAAGTTTCTCAACATTTTTCGACAGCTCATTTCTTCTGAAACTTCAGGATTTTCACAGGCAGCTTTTACACCGGACCGAACCGCGGAAAATCGAGGGCGAATCAGCCAATATAATCTGCCAGTATCAACAGCTGTTAATAAATTAAAAAAACTCTTACAAATCTCAATTTTGAATGGAATAATTTAACGGATAAGGTAAACGCTTTTGTATGGGCTTCCAAAACTGGAACAACCTCAAATATCAGTCGAAAGAACAAGTCATTGTTTTTCTCTTTGTCTTTCAAATCATCATCATTGTCTTTGTTAAATCGTTCATGTTATCTCAGTACTCTTTCAAAATCAAAATCTTCCGACACAACAAATTCGAGGCAGATTTTGCCAGCTTAGGTGTGGTGACACACCGAACTTATTTCGTACTTGTGGCTGCAATATTCACACCTTGGAGGCGAAAAAAGAAAACAGACTTAATTGCACACTTAAATATGGATTTTTCAGGAAATGGTCGCGGTTCCGGACTATGATGTAAAAAATTACAATTTTACTCACCACAAGACTTGACTCTTCAGTGGTAAGTATGTTTATAAAGTAACTAGCTGACCCGGCAGACTTCGTACTGCCTTAATCGATAAAGAAAAGACCTAAACTTTTGTATAAATCAATTTTAAAACCATCAAAACGTATTGAATAAAAATGCTTTTTTTTAATGAAGCATGAAGTTTTATTATCATTTTCGACACATCATGTTGCTTATCTAAAAATACAGAGTTTTCCTGAAATACTGGCCATTTATAAGGTTCAAATTTGATATTAACAGAGACACACTGTTATGATACAGTTTGTTAATCAATTTAAAGCTTTTTCATAAACTATATTTTATTGTTTTGTTTTGTGGTGCGTAAATAAACAAAGAAGAGGGTTTTCCGACGCGCGAACACGCGACGTATAATTGTCCATGCGCGAAACAGGGAAACTCCAAGTTGATTCCGCAAACTTCTAAAGACTGTCCTTGCGATTTATTTATTGTCATCGCAAAGGCCAGACGTACTAGAAATTGTAAGCGTTTAAAATCGGATGGTAAATCTGTTGGAATCATCGGTATTCGCGGGATCAAGACATCCTCTCCTTTTATGATTGTTGCCTCAATGACGTTATTCATCAGCTTTTTCACAGCCAGTCTTGTTCCATTGCATAGTCGAGGTTGATTAATGTCACGCAGCATGATGACAACTGATCCTACTTTTAACACGTTGAACGCCCAGCGTAAATCGGTGGAGTTTCTCCCGGGGCCCAAATTCGGGAGTGTAAACAGCGCGATAAGGAAGAGCGATACAATGTAATGCGTCGTATAAATATAACCACAGTTTATTTTTTTGAAAGAGTATTTCAAGACAGCTTTGTAGAAAGTGTTTACAAAGTATAAAGGGCCTCGAAGTGGGGAATGCGATCGGCGTTCCGGACAAAGTTCATTATGGCAGATCTCATGGCATTTCCACTAGAACTTTCAGTCTCCTCAGAACCTTTAGTTGTCTCAGAACCTTCCGTTTTTTCAAATCACTCAGTCAAACGGTATTTTTTGCATATTTTTGACATTTTTATTTACTTCTTGATCCCTAAAATGTTCGTTAGACAGCACAAAAGTGTAGATGAAAATGAGCCGAGTAGTGACGAAGAAGTATTCAGGTTTCCAAGAAGAGTTAGAAATATTGTTGTATCAAGTTCAAGCTCGGAAAATGAGGATCTGTACGACAGTGATGATTTTGAAGAACTATTAGCAAACCTCACTGTAGAAGAAGAGAATGAACAGATTGATACTGCCGTTTCATCTGACAATATCCAGTGGAAGGAGTTCACCGGCAAACAAAAATCATTCGAATTCACCGGGAAAAGTGGACTACTTGTGGAACAACCTTCCAATATTACAGCGGGTGAAGCCCTTTCTCTTTTCCTGAATGAAAAAGTGATAGACCTTGTGGTGAAAGAAACGAACAGGTATGCAGAAAACAAATTAGATCACAATACAAGCAGCGAACACGCTCGAATGAACAGATGGAAACCCACAAATTGCGAAGAGATGAAAATATTTATTGGACTGTTGCTTTGGATGGGTTTAGTGCAAGTTCCACTAACTAAATATTGGTCAACGGATTCTCTTTATAATTTTCCGTTTCCTCGAAGTAAAATGTCTCGCAATCGATTCGAATTATTGTTATCGAATTTACATTTCGCAAACAACGAAGCCATACAGTGTAATAATCGACTTGGGAAAGTGTTGCCATTAGTGGAGATACTTACAAATAATTACCAACAAATATACTTACCCGGCTCAGAAATTGTAGTTGATGAGACTATGGTACCTTGGAGAGGAAGGCTTATATTCAGGCAGTACATACCGACAAAATCACACAAATATGGGATAAAACTATTCAAATTGTGTTCTACAGAAGGATATACGTGGTCCACTAAAATATATGCTGGACGCGATTCGAGCGGAATCCAGCGAGTTGGCATGGCCGAAAACGTTTGCTTCGAACTCATAAACAAGCTGTTGAACGAAGGGCGAACCCTGTATATCGACAATTTCTATACTAGCTACGAATTAGCAGTAAAATTGTTAAATTTTAAAACCCATGTTGTCGGAACGGTACGCCATAATAGGAAATTTATGCCAAAAGCTGTTATGCTTCATCCACTGAAGAGAGGTGAAATAATATCACGAGAGGACGATAATGGCATCGTAGTGTTGAAATGGAGAGATGTCCGTGACGTCAGAATATTATCATCGAAACATGCACCTGTTATGGTACCAGTTTCCAACTCGTCCACTCTTCGCGGACGTCCTCCAAAAATGAAACCTTTAGCAGTCATAGCTAACAATACTGGAAAGTCTGGCATTGACAGAAGTGACCAAATGGCATCATATGCAACAACAATTCGAAAGAGCATAAAATGGTATCGGAAACTAGCAATTCATTTCCTAATAGGTACTTCTGTAGTGAATGCACACGTTGTTTACCAAAAAGCAACGAACCGGAATATACAAATAAGAAAATTCCGAGAGCTTATAGTTCGGGAGTGGTGTGAATCCGAAAACGCAAGACCCCAAGCAGTAAAGAAAGCACCTCACCGCCTGCAAATTCGCAAAAATCCTCAGGGCAAATCTATTAGAAGAATGTGCGTTCGGTGCTACGCAAAACAGAGGGAAACTCTCGAACGCCAGGACGCAAAAAAAAATGTGCGAAAGACTATAACATATTGTCCAGAGTGTCCACAGTCACCTCAATTATGTTTAAAATGTTTTAACGCATACCATAGCTAATATATAATATAAAATATTATAATGTTATAATATTTTAGAACCAAATAGTATAGTATATAAAACCAAATATAAGTACATTTATAATGTTTTTTTTAGTTATTTTATAGTTTATTGTTAATTTCTGTTGTTTATACTCTTCATAATTATGTTACAAATAAAACAAGTATAAGTCACCTCAAAAATCCTGTTTTAATTGGACGAAAAATAGCGTCACCCGTTTACGGGTGACGGGGCCCCTGTGGAAACATAGCCGTCACCCAGATCTGGGTGACGTGGCGTTCAACGTGTTAACTGCAAATTGTGAGGTGGTAATCCAGGCAATTCCAGTGAATTTAAAAACTCCGTGGGATAGTTGACTACGTCATCCTGGTTCATAACGGTGTCGACTGATTAAAAGGAAACCAACTGTCCTGGAGAAAATTTTGAATGATCGTATTGAGATCCTCGACATCTTTATTTTCGGCTGCCAATATTGCTCGTTCACCCAGCCAATTATGGTTATTGAACTTTTGTGCTATATCTGGGAAAACACGCTGAATAAGCTCCTCTTTTGAATCTGTGATGTGACAGAGATTTGTGGGTAATGTGATGAATCCGGTCGAAGTGTCCATTGCAACTTTATTATTTCCAATGTCTAACAACTGCTTCGCAAACATATTTGCAGTTTCATCATGTTGCAAAAATACTCGCATGTTAGTTGTTAATTGTAGTGTCTTTACGTACTGCCACAAATAAGTTGATTTTAGGCATGCATTCAGTTCATCAGCAACAGTTGATCGGGGAATAACTGGAAGAGTCTGACGAAAATCACCTGACAACAGAATCATGGCCCCACCAAAAATATTTTGGTTGTCACGAATATCTTTCAATGTTCTGTCCAGTGCCTCCAGTGACCTCTTATGGGCCATTGTGCATTCATCCCAAACAATTAATTCGCATACCTGTAGGATCTTGGCCATTGCGCTATTTTTGGCGATGTTGCAAATTGGTGTTTCCGTGATTTGCATGTTTAATTGTAATTTCAAGGCAGAATGCGCAGCCAACACTAGAGCAACATCATTTCGCGATCTGATCCTCGCCAACAGCAATGAAATTGAGAATGTTTTTCCTGTTCCTCCGTGAGCATCAAGGAAATAAATTCCACCAGATCCACTGTTCACAGCTTCTATCAAAGTGTCGTATGCAATTCTTTGTTGTTGATTTAATTGTGGAACATTTGTACGAACTGTTTTGGCCAATTCTTCAATGTCGTACTGTTGTTCCCTCTGCAACTCGTGGTTTAATGCATCGTGCATATGACGATTGGGTGCTGTCATTCTCAAACACGACAATACTTCATTTGCTATCAATAAACACATATCTTCTATCATGATCGATGTCTCATTGTAAATTTCTTCAGTCATTTGTAGTGTAGGATTCAAAGTTTCACGGCGCACACGATGCAAAACATCCTCAGACATGTCATCTTTATACTTAACCCACAAATCTTTTGGATTCGAGGGGAAACATGTCGATATGATAATCGCAAACAATGTACGAATTTGATGCGGCGATGAAGATATTACGGAATCCTTGAGCGTATCATCCCAGTGCGAATCATTCTCAAGTAAATGTAATAGTTGGCATGCCTCACGGTAAGTCGCACACAGCTGTCCATTAACTGTTCTCAGTTGTTTGAACGATGTCGGACCACGAACATTCACCAACAACAATCGCAAATAATAACATTCATCGTTATTTGGATGTACTGTGTAGATGCGACCCAGAGCGTCTGAAGCAAATACATTTGGATGTCCTTCAACTGGTGTTCCTTGTTTTCGACGCTGAAACGATTTCGATGATGCATTCCATATGTAATAGCGTGGCATGTCAGCATACAGCAAAGTGCGAGCAGAATCATCAGTTTGACAGACTGTGAAGAAACTTGTTAATGTTGTCGATGGTGGACGTGCCGCTCTGTCTGCCGCGTTCGATGCATTAAAATAAACTCGTTGACCATTTTCTAAATGGACCGCCAAATGGACTACTGTAGGGTATCTTTCATGGATCGCAAATGAAAATATTCGCCAAATTGCTTCGTTGCTACTTACATAGCGCCCCATCTGGTACTGTGATATTTCATCATTTGCATTGGTTACAGCGAAGACAGCCATATCGCTGCCTTTGTTAACATATTTACATATGTACTTTATCGACTTTACAGAGTTACAATATTCCACATTGATGTGAGTCTCAAAAGTTTTGGACAATATTGGCGAGTATGGCACAATCCAACGATTGTCTACATCAAGATTTTGTTCTCTTACCTTTACAACTACCGATCGCCCATTGTCCGCAACTGATCGCCGACGATACAATGGGTATCCATCATTTCCCGTTACGGTTTCAGCAAGCAGGTCTCTTGGGTATCGCTTGGAACACTTGCCGTCGACCATACAGGGTGAATTGTAGTTGAAAAGTCCGCAAGGTCCATGTATCATGTGTTTGGTAACTACTGCATGCAATTTTGGGTCAACTGTTTCATCTGGAATTTCAGCTGATATTATGGAATCAATCTCATCTGGCCTTATTTTGTCCACTCACCAGAGTAATATATGCGCATGTGGCAATCCACGCTTTTGCCATTCTACAGAGTACATCCAACAACGGACTCGGCCATACACACAATGCTTTATTGCGAAATTCATGAGAGATTTTATTTTTTGTTTAAATACTCTGGCAATTATGTCATGTCTATCAACTGGTGTTTGGTTATGTAGCAATTCCCTCTTGATTTCGGACCAATTTGGGTTACATGTGAATGTAACAAATAAGTCTGGGCGGCCATAATGCCTAACATATGACATAGCATCCTGAGCATATTCGTGCATGTGGCGTGGGCTTCCTATATAAGTGCCTGGCAAAATTGTCATTCTTCCTACATTATTCACACTGCCATCGGCATTCATAGCATCGCGGAGATGAATGTATTCCTCTGATCGTAGCTGTCGTTGGTTCAAACGGATGTATGTTAATCGTTCAGTCTCAATTTTAACATACATGTCAACTGCAAACTGATGAAAAAGTCGTTGACACAACAAAATATGATTTATTTCACCTCGACGGATCATGAGTCTGTATGAGTAGAAATTCATAGCACTAACTTTTTTGTTGGTTTCAGCACCTGCAATCAAAAATGATAAATGTTACTTAGATGAATTGAATTTGAAAATATTATTCAATCCTGCTCAATTTATTTACCTGTTACTTGATTTACCATTTTGATATTAAAATGGTATCCATCTTCCCCCTGCCAGAAGATCAAAGGATATTGTAATCCATCATAGCTCCTGTGTGTTTCAGATACACGTTTTAAATTACTATTCCGACGATGAAGCACAATATCTCTAGATTGTAAATTTTCTCCCACAATGACAACAGCCACTTCATCAATGGTAGGTGAATTAAACCTCCTTGTGTGTTCACCGGCAGGTGTTTTGTCAGCTCGAATGATAATATTATGGCTATCAGATGGCATCCGATCCAATGCTATTTTGAACATGTTTACTAAATTGTTATTCTGATGAAGAAACATTTGTAATTCTTGGACAATGGTTCTCTTCACTGTTGGATTGTGAGCACAACGATTATCAACTTCCGCATCTGAATTGCCCATAAAATGAATTTGTAAAAATTGATGATCTGCATCAGGTAGTGGTAACAGTGCCCCCAGTAAGTGATAAATTTGTCCTTGTATCTGTAATATTTTAAAATTTGTGCATTAATTATTTCCGATATATATATTTTAGTACAAACTTGAATATTATCAAAAAATATTCTGCTATAATACCTTGAATGTGGGCATGAAATTGTCCTGTATAATATGTGTAGCGCCAAATGATGTCATCTGAAAACAGTTGTTATATTTCTGAATGTTGGCCAAGAAGTGCTTCGAATCATTTCCAATCCCAGAAACTAAAGAGCGTAAAGGATCTGGTGGTAGGACCAATTGTGGCAATTTTACTTTGCCTCCAGCACAACATAATCCCGCAGATTCACCAGTGTATTTTAACGCCTTACAATATTTACAAATTATTTTCATTTCCCCAATTGTTACCGATTTGTCGGCACAATAATCAATTGCCGGATCATAGTGGAATGCAGCTCGTTCAAGAATCACAGAAGCACTGCGTCTGCGGATTCGCTCATTTTCATTATGTCGTGCTTGCTGTTGTTGTGTTTGATGTGCACGAACTCGTTGCATTCTAAGCCTATCTACTTCATTGTCACTCACTAAATAACGCAATTCTGACATAGCAATACGACTATTTTCTTGATCTGTCTCTCTCTGGTCATCAGTGCGGTTAGCACGTGAGGTAGCTCTTCGCACATTTGATTGACTGCGACGACCTCAGTCAGGTCGTCTTCTCCTCGGCATCGTAACGTAATTAATCAAAGTGAGAAAATTTTGTGCTCACTTAACAGTAAAGTGTCACTATCACAAACTATCAACAAAAAAAGAGCACACTACTTTGAATATCACTATCACAAAGGATCACAAAAGTAAAGAAAGTTCTCGCGCACGTAGCGGTAATCGTCACTCACAAAGATTTTTTTTTTTTGAATAAAGTTTTTACGGCTCTGCTTATAGCATTCGAGCCAATCATTTATTTCACAAATTTTTTCACAAAACAGTTTTCTTAGCATTAAAGCAGTAATCTTGATATTTTGTTGGTAGCACAGATATGGGTTTTAAATTTCTTTAAATGTATTAATTATGTAATTATATAAAATTGGATAAGTCTTTGGATTTTTCAGTATAGTTGGCAAGAGGCGGGGGATTCACTCACAAAGATAGAAGGATGCACTCATAGAAGATCGTAAATGGTTGCGTTCAGAAACATAGTTTGTGACAAAACTTAAGATTTATCAAATTAAAAAAATAATCTGACACATTACCTAATAACTGAAGTTAGCTAAAATTAAGTTTAGCGAAGCCGACCAAATTGATTGAAAATCAGTACTACTAATGATTTATTACATTTTGTGACTATGCAATTTTATCGCGTTCGCGATTCACTTTTGCTTAGTTTCGGAACGCGACATTAGACTCTTTGACGTTAAGAACACAACTGAATTGCTTAGACAACAGTGATTTGAACTCTATTGAATAGCAATAAAGTTCAAATTGACTCTACATTTTATTTAGAAAACATTTGTATGGGAAATAGAAAGGGGCTGTTTTTAAGGTTTTCCCGGCAATTATTCGATTTTTTCTCGCCTTTTAAACCTTCCCTAGACTTCCACGAACATTTCAAGACTAAGATAAGATAAATCCGTTCAGCCGATCTCGAGTTTTAGCGAGACTAACGAACAGCAATTCATTTTTATATATTGTTACGCTGGGGGAAATCTCTTCACGGGATATTGGCGTATACGCATCGCATGGTCCGATAGGTAGGTTAGTGCCAGTCATGTAGGGCTGCTGTTGCGCTATCATGACGTTGTGGCCAACGTCATGATGCCTGACCGCGGGCAGTCAGCCGCCTCCTCTTGGCGCTACCTCCAAACTCTTCGTTCTTTGACGTCTGTCAATCTGACGTTGCCTAGTAGGCTGTTATTATTGTAAATAACAGTCTGTTCAGAACTAGCGAAGAGAGCGCACGCACCTTTTCTGAATAAAACAGACTTATTGCTAATCTAATCCCCTGACCCGTTTATTTCCACTCCGGTTATCCGCCCGGAGTAACAATATATAGATTGCACAGTGGCGTACAAACTAGTAGGGTCGGGGATTTTTGGTAACGGCCGAAGATGAAAGCTATTTGAAAAGAGAAATGCAACGAACTTTTCTTTTCTGAAAGGCATATTGAACTCACCATAAGTTTTTCAAATTTCGAACATAGTTGCTCATATTGTCATAGGACAATAATTATTGATGTTTCGTTCGAAATAGAGCTTATTTTGCATACTATAGACTTTTTTGCAAAATATTTCAAATAATATTCTTAATATTCATCGAGTGATTTCTATTATATGTCAAAGACACACAATTGAGCAATTCGAACAACAGAAGATTATCCCAGTATTCAAGTTTCTCACAGCTAACTACCAGAAGAATCAAATGTCATCAATGTAAAGCGAAACCCAATGACGAATTGCTATCATGCTCGGGCATCAGAAAATCGGATTTGGTTGAGTTTTTCGTGCCGGTGTCAATTAGATGATTCAAAATTCTTTTTTTAAAAGCAGACTGCATGAGTAATTTTGATGTTAAAATGTATATGAAGTTATTCGTGGGTGAAAATGGAATTCCTAATATAATATTATGTTCGACGCGTGTGTCATTTTGTAAAACAAGAGTGAATCGGTAATCTTGGTTATCGTAAACATCACATTCATATTTAAACGCTTATTGTTAGTTATAACCAAATTTCAATTTTCAATGCAGCCAATCAGCAAATTAGAATCGGCCTGCACGCGAAATGCAACGACACCAATGGGTACTAGCTCATTTTGCAGTGCAAATTCAGAAACACGAGGTTGATCTCGAATTTCGACTTTTCATCTCGTAATTCGATTTTCGATTGGTCATCAACTTTTGAAAATGGGAGTTGGTATAATGATACGAGTTAGTGCGTCAATTCTCAACTAATCGTTTTTTGTTTGTTGCTCCTACTTTTTCATTCTGTTTCATTTCGTTCAAGACTGAAAATTTTTAAACGTTGTTGCACACATTTCGGTGATTCCGTGTATTATCAACATTTCAAATGGATATATTTTCAGTTTTCGAGATTTTTCGTTACATCAAATGTGAGTGTCATGTCGTTTTTAGTTGTTCCCGAGGTAAAAGAATATTTTGATGAGACCCTACCATGTATTTTTTGTGAAATTGCAAACAATGTAGTGAGAAATCCGAAACCTAATAAATATATAACCATACAACGTGCAGCTCATCGACGCAAGGATGAAGCCGCTATCCGGTTTGTAAATTTGTTTACTTCTTCTCTTGAAGAACAAACATTTGCGTGGCACGAAATATGTTATAGGCCAGTCAATAGAGCACAAAAAGAGTCGATTTTTGCAATAAAATTGTACAAAGAACGACTCACGCTATGTTTCGGAGAATAGCGCGTAGATGAAAATGTATGTTCCAGGTAGAGGAGAATCGCTCTGAAAATTTGTTAAACTAAGAAGAGAATTGGAAAACCCACAAATGGTTTTTTTACACACCTCGATCAGTGAATTTTCCACCAATAAAAAACTAGAGAAACCGTTTGTTCGAAAATTCTTTACTCCGTCCAATTTGAAGCTGGAGAAACAATCTTGCGGTAAATAATAGAAAATAATAAGTAGTTGATCGATGCGTAGAATGGTTTTCGTACGACGCATAGTTTTCGCACAATCGCGTTGTGAACAATAAGAGGGCTCATCTTGTCAAATGCATAAGTTTTAGGAGAGTGGCCTGATTGAAATTCTGTAACGTTTTCGAAAAGTGGAGATTGAAAACTTCCATTCGTCTCCCTTGAATTTTCAAGTGGGAGGTGCAAAATGTCTCGAAAATAGCTTTGCAATGCAATAAAAACTGTACTCTTGGTCAATATACGACCGTTAACGAAATGTTGGAATCTTTTAGAGGACGCTACAAGTTCAAGCAATACATAGCTAACAAAATATGGTATCAGAATTTACGCACTTGTTGATTCCAGAAAATTTTATACATCAAATTTGGAAATTCATTGTGGCAAACGACCTTTCGGACCGTATCAAAAATCTAATGCCGTTGTCGATGTTATGAACTGTCTTTGTGAACCTATTTGAGATACCGGTCGCAATATCACTTGTGACAATTTTTTCACGTCTATTCCATTAGCAGAAGATTATGTGAAAAATCGTCGCACTACTCTTATAGAGACAATAGGGAAAAATAAAGGAGAATTGCCGCTAGAATTGATTGAATGTAAAAAGCGTGATATTCCTAGCAGCAGGTTCATATTTAATCATTCGTGTACAGTTGTGTCATATGTTCCGAAAAAAAATAAGAATGTTTTTTCGCTTTCACCTCTTCATTCTTCAGATAAAATAGATGTCGATACTGGATCTAAATTAAAACCCGAGATTTTGACATTTTACAACCACACAAAAGCTGGTGTTGATGTGGTTGATCAATTAAAAGCCAAGTATTCTGTTGCCCGAGAAGCACATCGTTGGCCCATGCTCATTTTTTATCAATTCTTGTCTAAATTGTCAGAGATATCCCTATTTGTTTATGAGCAAAAATTATAAAATCGCGGATAAAGTCGGTTTTTGTGAATGAAATTTTTTTTTTTTCTGTATCTAGAAAGTACTCATGGAAGACTACCTTCACGATTTTGTGGCACCATGTGACCATCGTTCGTGCGAAAGTATGGGCAATCCGCGGATTTTGCCTCGTCGCGTATTGTTGCTCAACTATGAAACTAGGTGAGCGAATCTTCGACTATTCTCTGGGAAAGGGATTGAAGTTACTGCTCCATCAATTACAATACCACAAGTTGATTATTCATCAAGTTATTCGAAAAAATCGGAAAATTTTAAAATAAAATTTTTCATCCTCCAAGGTAAAGTACTTAAGATGTTTCCGAGCGACCTTTGAATCCAAATATCAACGAACTTTCAACTCTTGAGGTTGATATATAAAAGAATAGAAATATAGATATATATCTATGATGAAAGTGAAGATCAGGCGTTCGAAAATTTCCCAGAATTTTTCAACTAAATTAGGTTCGATATATCTATGGTATTATCATGTGTTATTGAATTTTCCTCTCATGATTCTGCAACTTTTGTTCCACACATTTTCCAAAAGAATCCTTAGGTTTACAGGTTACCTGTATCATAGCCTGTATCTATCGTTGAAAATTTATGGATACCGTGTATAACATGGCTAATTTTTCTCGGTCACATATCTGTCGGTCAAGTTGAACAGCTACGTCGAATTATTATATCGATCGGTCACCGTAACCAAGTTGACGCCAAATATTAATTTTTTTCAAAAAACCAAACGCCAAAAAATTGCTCACGAATTGCTCTTTCGAAATACACAATTGCTCTACTCCTATAATTAATTGTTAATTAATTAATCGCAATTAAAAAATCAAAATTTTATTCCCTTTTATCTCTAATTGTAAGGACTTTTTTTGATCGTACTTGGTGCCAAAAAATTGCTCATCCTTTTTTTTATCAGTAATGATAATTGTTTTATACATAAAATCGTTTTTAATTAATTAACAATATAAATAATTATTTTGTGCCTTTAAACCTGCGAGTGACAATTGTGACGTCATCGTCGCGACAATTTGTTTGTCGCTTTTATGTGGACAAGCCACAGTGACATACTAGGCTACATGCGTGTACGTCTATGTAAACAAACTCTTAATTGTTATTCTTTTTATTGTTAGACTGAATGTTTAATAATGAAAAAATAATTATTTTTCTAATTGAGAAAGTTTTTCTGTATTGCTGAAATTAAATAGTAAGTTTTTTTTCATAGCATTATCTTTTAGAAATATAGTAAGTCAATTTTTTTTTTTTTTTTATTCAATAGTCATTTTTTATTATAAATCGCAGAAATGATAGATATGTTTCCCTATGTTATGGGTTTTTTTCGGGCATTCAATTATGATTACCTTGAAAAACTGATCAATAACGAACAGGAATAGGACAAGTTCAGAAATCTTGCTCTTAAGAGTAAAGAGAATTCAGTTGCTCAAAAACTTCTTACATTCACTGTTGAAGATTTTCATGACACATTTATGGAAGCTATTGAGAAAGTCGGTGCTGAAATCAGCCATGTAAATTAGTGACAGTAAATCTGTGTTTAATGTTGTGCATCTTGGTCTAGTAAAGTCGGTTCTACGGAATAAAGAGTGTAAGGCATAGTCGTAGCATTACATATGCCTAGAGCAGACCGCAGACAAGCAATTGATAATTGCTGATATATTGTGTTTAATATAAGAATCATCAAGTCTCATTTTTAGCTCCAGTGCATCACAACATCCAAGCAAGTAACGTTTGCAAACGTTAACTTGGTATACTAAATTCTATCAAAAAATGTACGTATCTTCATAAACATTACATCAATTCTGACTATAAACTTACTCAGCATGTGTTAATTCCTATTGCTAATTTATTAATATTCTGGTAAATTTTTTCATTTAATCACATAACAGTACATCATAGTAATTATTTCCTGATATATTCAACTCTTTTTTCACTATTTAAACAAAGAAATATTTTGATCCATTTTTATTGTTCACAGTTAATTAATTTTAATATGACTAATTTTTATTTATTTTTAACAGCAACATTGAGGCAGGTATTAGAAGATACAAAATATTTGGTGAAAGCAAGACACACATTAGGATTCCTAGGATTTCTAGAATTTACGGTGGTTTATGTTATGCGAGTTTATCTGTCGGTTCCCTTGTGTCGATAGAATATCAGATGAATTACTCTGATAATGATGATGGCCATGATATTACTGATATCAGCCCAAAAATTACTTCTTTTAATGGTGCATTTGTACCTGTAAGTTTTTTTTCTTTTTTGATAAATAATTCCATCAAATAAAATTATTCAATTGAAGTTTTTAATTAAAGTGAATATTTGAATATAATTTATTTATGAATCATCCGTTTATCTCAGCAGATTCTAGTACATATTAAATTTATTTATTTAACTAGCCATTTTATAGTTATTTAAACATTAATCATCTAGTATTTCTGTAGGAAATTTTAATTTTTAAATGTTGGGCAGAAAAATTAATAGAATTTATTTTTACAGAGTCCAGGAGAGTTCAATTGGGATGATAAGACCCAAGGGATAATACTGGGTTCATTGTTCTTCGTCTATGTAATCACAAATTTTCCAGATGGACAAATGGCTAAAAAAGTCAGGGGTGAATTAATTTACGGTCTAGGTGTATTTATAACTATTTTATTAACCATAGTAAGTCGATTTGCTGCTTACTGGGGTTTTGGTCCGTTTTTAGCAGTAAAAATTGCTGAAGGATTCACTAAGGTATTTTTTATTTGTAATAGTAATACTTTTACCTCTAGTTAAATCTAGCATACGAACTTTCATTTAACTTGAATTTCTATTGTCTCTTGAAATAATTTAATTAATTATGCAAATAATGAAAAATTTTTTTTCGTAATTATTGAATTTTTTAAAAAAATATTAATCATCTATAATTTTTATAATTTATAATTTAAACTATATTTAAATAATCAAATTGACAAAATTAATTAATAATTTCAGGGTGTGACATTTCTTGCAATGTATTCAATGCCTGCACACTGGCTCCTACCATTGGAGCGAAGTAAATTTGCTGTTTTAGTTTATGCAGGTGACTATACTTCCATTAACAATAAGATATTATATAACAACAATAACTAATTAAAACATAAACTTTTTCTTAGGTTCTTATTTTGGTACTGTGATAACGTTACCACTGAGGAGTTATCTATGTTCATTAGAATTCTGGAGCGGTTGGCTGTTAGCTTCTTATCTATTCGAAGCTCTCGGCATCATGGAGTACATATTTTGGGTTTTATTTGTCTTCATCACACCTGTAGAGCACGCTCGTATTGATTACCAGGGAAATTATACATTGAAGCCTGAGTTGAGTCCAGTAACACAGTAATTTTAATTTTAATACTTACATTACTCATTAATTAAATTACAAATTAAAATAAAAATTTTCATTGATCAGGACGAAGATAAAGGCGTTCCATAGCTCGCCGTCCTGATATCAGGGCCGATGTGGGCGATAACAATAACACAATGTGGTCAATCATGGGCCTTTTACACCCTCTTGACTAAGCTCTCTCTTTGACATCTAGAAAGATGCATTCCTCTCAACATTGCCATACTTGACCACCTAGATAATGGGACTAATGATATGTAATTTAGCGGACTCGCTCCTGGAGAAGCGAATCATGCCGGCCCCGACTTCCATGAAACTCTCGAATACTGGCAGCTCCGTGGGAATAAGTTTGAGCATAAATTTTGATTAAAATGATTAATACGTCGTTGCGCATCTTAGATTAATAACCGCTGGTCACTTATATAAGATTTTACCAAAACTTTATTTCAAGCAATCGAATAGTCATTGAATTTTATCATCAGCAAGCAGAACCAATGTACAGAGAATCAGATCATACTCATATAATTGCAATGAATACAGCATTAAATACTAAAGTAAGAGTAAAATATACGGACCGTGGGGCAGTTATCAAAGTTGTAGCTCATGATTTATCGAAAAGTTTAACGCCGTCAATTCACTTTTTATGTCGACCTGGTCACATAACATTCTTTATTCTTGATCATAATGTTAATAACTTTAATAATTATAATGATGATTTATTAATGCATTGAGACACTAGTCTAATACTTTATGTTCAGTAAACACAATAGACATTTAATTATTATTGATGTTTATTTAAATAACATCGGCTTGCCGCCAATTTTTTGTACTCTGCGCATCTCGATGCACCATATTTAAAAACAATTGAATAGCGTACTAATGATGAATGTTTAGTTGGTGTTGAGAATTGTTGTTGGTGTTTAATTTATTTTAATGTTTGTTCCTGTGTAATTTATTTAATTATTATGACTTCTTGGGCAGCAGTATCTCATTTTGAAATACTTGAGACAATACAAAAGTTCAAGTTTGAAATTTGTGAAGAAAATGGTAAACTAAAATCTAGGTCCAATCCAATTTGGAAGGAAATTTGTTCTAAATGGAAGTTAGATTCTGGAACTTACCGCATGAAACCTTTAAATCTATATTTTTATATATCACAAAATCGTAATGCTATTTTGACCAGTTATATTAAATCTCGAGATATAAATGATTCTGAGACTGAGGTAGAAGAAACATGTGCGGATGACAAATCATCGTCAGCAAGCGATGATCGTGATTTTCTAGACGATCAAAATGATCCTGATTTTAGTCCCCACACGCAACGGAAAAATCATCCTTGTAAAAACAAGGTATTGAAATTTACTATAAAATTTTCTGCAGAAGTATGGGCCTCTTTGAAACCTATCCAAAAAATAGACAAAAACAATAAACCGTATTTGACATTACAACCAAACTGGACACATACATTAGCAGAATTAATTTATAATGCAACGAAATTGCCTTGTGCATTCAGTTTTCGAAGTAATAAAGTTTTTAGTCTCGACGAGGAAAATAATGAAAGTTCTGAAAAAAATTATAATTATAGAGTTAAAGTGGATGGTTTTTGTGCTGAGAAAAATCGTCGAACGGCAATCTATGGTGAATCGAATTATAATACTCATGATAAAAATACTGAAATGACACTTGTTACTTTAAATACCAAAGAAATTGCTCATTTTAAAAAACGTTATGTATCGAAAGGAAGAAGAACAGAAGTGAAGAACGAGTTAAAAAATAAAAAAAGTACTAAGTACCGAGAGGAATTAATTTTAAAATTCCAGGAATATGGAGATCAAGTGTCACCGCTCATCCCATCAACTAAGGTTTTAAACGGAATAAAACAAGAAGCTGAAAATGAAGACTTTGAAATACAGGGTGATTTATGGAAAAATTTGACTAGATTGCGGTACAGTGTTGAATTTTGTTCTACGCTACGACAAACTGGCTACGATAAATTTTTTGCATTTTATTGGAGCATGGAACAAACTGATGTCTACAACGACTTACTTAAACTGAATCCTATAGTTTCTATAGATGCAACTGGAAGTCTTGTTCGAAAAATAAATGATAGTGGACGTCGTTTAAATGGACCAATATTTCTGTATCAAATCGTGACTCATATAGATAATTTAATTGTTCCAGTATGTCAGATGCTTTCGGAACGCCACGACACCAATATTATTACAACTTGGCTTCGAGAATGGATTTCTAGTGGTGCTCACATTCCGCAGGATGTCGTGACAGATATGTCCAAGTCATTACAAAATGCAATTTGCTTAGCGACAAATAATCAAACTTATGGCGAATATCTAGAGTCCTGTTATCAATGTTTAATTGGTAAACAACAGTCTGTATCAAAACCATATTTGAGAATTGATATTGCGCATTTAATGCATTGGATTTCTTCTTTAAAATGTTTCACCAATGCGAAACCAGGTATTAAAGATTTTTATCTACGCGTTATTGGACTAATGAGTACTATTGATTGTTTTCATCAACTAAAAAAATTGATGACAGCAATTTTTAAAATCTGCCAAAATAGCCATGGCTGTAACGAAAATATTAAATGGATTTTTTCTAAAATAGAAACATTTAAATTTGATAGTACTATTGATTTGAAGAGTATACGAGAAACAACATTTTGTGATAAAGAAAAGGATTGTGACGAACATTTAGTTTGCAACGTCGATGAAAAAGAAAATACAAGTGACCAGGAACTTGACAATTTTATTGACAATCTTGCAAAAGATACATGTATTAGTAGTATGAAGTTGGATCTCGCCGTTAGCTTCGATGACATCAATTCATACTATTTTCCTGAAATTCTTGAAGAATTAAAACGACTATTTAAAAAATTTCCCGCTTGGACAAATGTAATGCGAGCAATTTTTGGCTCCGAGAATGACATTCCAACATCTGCAAGATCTGAAAACTATTTCAGAACAATTAAAGAAGACTTCCTGAATAACCATCGACCTAGTAGTATAATTAAAATACTCATAAAACACATGCGATCCTTAGTAGCTCGGATGATAGACGCTAGATCTGAATTTGACAAGAAATCTTTAATACAACCAAAATTTAATGTAAAAAACGATACCAAAACAAATAAAATAAATAATGTATTGAATGCCTGCGAAAACTGGAAAAATAAATTAAATTCAGACGAAGACGTAAACTTTACTGACAAAGAAAGTTACAATTATTCAATAATGGATTCAATTAGTTCGCATCCTATATCTATTAGTGATTCAACAGCACCAAATTCTTCACTGACTATTTTGACTCCTGAAAAAAAACATTCTAACTCACCTATGTTGGACTCGTCACTTCTTTCAAATGAAAAAAATAATAATTCTTCTCTATTGACATCTGATTTAATTCAATTAATCTCAAGAAACAAGACAGATGATTCGTATTACATGAAATCTCCATTACATAGATCTACACCTGAAAAAAATGAAGAAAACATTTTGACGTTCTCGGCATCCAATGCACTTTCTTTTACTCAACATGGTGATAATGGTTTTAGTATTATATTAGAATCACCTAAAAAATTTAATTTAAAAACTGAAAAAATACCAACAAAACAACAAAACAAGCACCCAGAGGAAATAATTGATAAAAAAGAAGAATCTATAACCTCATTTCCTAATCTGCATATCCTCGACAAAAATGTTACTGATAAGAAACTAACAACAAAAAGAAAAGTCATGCACTCTGAGCCAATTGTTGACAAAAAAAGAGGTAAATATGTTGCTCCATGTTCTGATATCCAGACACTTTATGAAAATATTGCTGTTAAAAAAGTATCTAAGATAATAAAGAAGAAAAAAATTATTGAAAACGGCAATAGACAAAAACCCCGTACAGTTCATAAAAAAAAATATTTTTTGCGAAATACTTGCGGATTTGATAGCCTGTGTGAAATTTTTTCATTTGGATATTTGAATTTCAAGAATATAAAAAATTTTATCGATTCACAGAGTCAATCCAAATGTTTTTTATCATGTGTTATAAATTATGCTAGCTTTGGGGCTTTAGCATCATTTTATAAAAAAAGAATTGAATTATTATTCTCTATATATCCAGGTCGAGAAGGTGCAATTAATTGTGCGGACGATATCAACGTATTGATGCAGCGACTATTCGCTCAATTTCCATGTAACTCGAGCAGTACAGAGTTTTTGTGCACAAATGATTTATGTAGAAAAAAAATCGTAAAAAAATTTATAACATTAAGTATCTCAGCAAAAAAAGTATGGGAAAGTGGGATAGAAAAATTGCAAGATAGCGTTATGGATGCATTAAAAGGACGATCATTACTTCACTGTAGATCGTGTTTACAAAACTCCGTTCTAAAATCTACTTTTATTGGCGTATTTTTATGTTTAGACATAAGTCACTTTTACCAACCTTCTCCTTCTCTCTCGAAAATTCATGAGGATCAACGTTTAACTGAAAATTTGGGTAGTATTCCAATAAAACTAAAGATACTCGATAAAAATTATTTATTATTTGGTGTAGTAGAGTTTGTCCCACCAGTATTTTTGAACAAAGTCGGTCATTATGTTGCTTACACAAGGTCAATCAACAATAATTGGGTCGAATTTAATGACTTGGACTCAAAGCCTAACTCATGTAATGCAAAATCGACTAATATTAATATTTCATTGTTATTTTATGTTTTAATTTGATATCTATGTTTTATAAACTAAATTATAATGAAATGAAATAAAAATGAAAAATTTATCATTTTAGATCAAATTGTTTTTCTTGATGTAATGTTTTACTAGTAATAAATTATTAATATTTTCAATGAGCTCATTTATACAATAATAATTAAGTTAGAAGGTAGATTATGTTTCTTCTTCATTCTCAACAGAGACATGCAATATAATTTCAACATTAATACACAGTAAGTGATAAATAAATTATTTTTAATGTAACACTTAGTCTTGGTAAATAAGCTTAATTACAGAGAATTGAATAAAGAAATGAAATTAAAATTATGAACTATGACAAACTCTTTATTATAACAGAATGCCACCAAATTGTGTCGTTTGATAAAATTTATTTTATTTTTATTTTACATTTCTTTTCAAAAATAAAACTAAAATTTAAAATTTAGTTTGTAACTGATTCCCGTGAAGTGATAAGTAATAATTAATCGCATTTAAAATTAAATTTATCAGTAACCAAATGAATTGTATTATAATGTTTTTTAATCACTATTAGATCATGTCATTATTTCTAAATAATCGTCGTATTTTATAGACTTGCTTGCTTAAAGTCCAATGGTATTTTCCACGAGCTTTCTTTTTCACTTTTGTGGTCACGCTACTTCGTTAGTTTTTTTTCTCCTTAAAAACTTCTTTACTTTAAAAACCTCCCCTCCATGATCTGTAAAAATACAATCAACATGATTATAAGGGAATTAACCAAATTGAAATACTGTAAAGTTTTCGTAACAACGAGTATTTAAAATAATGTTGGAGGAAAAATAAAAATAAATTAGCCTTCATTCTAGCTCACCTTCAAAACTCAGGAGCATCTAGATTTTCCCTTCTTTTTTCGGCTAAGACTTATAACTACAGACTAGAGATCCTCGCACTCCATTCTGTTCTCATTATACTTCATACTCTCCAGTGAAAGGCCGCCAACGTATATCTCTCTTCGGTTTATTAAATAACGACACTTTTAACCTTTAATTCGTACTGTTAATAAATTGTGAGTAATTAGTATGAGAAATAGCACGATTAGTATTGATGATGTGATTATTTATTCCTCATGAAACACTTTTTAATTGATTCTTCTTGCGCGTGACAAGATGATAAGATAAGTTGTTCATTAATTTTTTTGTTTATCTATTGATAGAAATTTTACATAAATTTATCTGTATTATGAATAAAATAGTAAACATCTGAATTGTTTACGTAGACGTACACGCATGTAACCTGAATTATTTCGAAAGACAATAGAAATTCAAGTTAAATGAAAGTTCGTATGCTAGATTTAACTAAAGGTAAAAGTATTAATATTACAAATAAAAAATACCTTAGTGAATCCTTCAGCAATTTTTACTGCTAAAAACGGACCAAAACCCCAGTAAGCAGCAAATCGACTTACTATGGTTAATAAAATAGTTATAAATACACCTAGACCGTAAATTAATTCACTAATTCATTATTAAACATTCAGTCTAACAATTAAGAGTTTGTTTACATAGACGTACACGCATGTAACCTAATATGTCACTGTGGCTTGTCCTCATAAAAGCGACAAACAAATTGTCGCGACGATGACGTCACAATTGTCACTCGCAGGTTTAAAGGCACAAAATAATTATTTACATTGTTAATTAATTAAAAACGATTTTATGTATAAAACAATTATCATTACTGATAGAAAAAAGGATGAGCAATTTTTTGGCACCAAGTACGATCAAAAAAAGTCCTTACAATTAGAGATAAAAGGGAATAAAATTTTGATTTTTTAATTGCGATTAATTAATTAACAATTAATTATAGGAGTAGAGCAATTGTGTATTTCGAAAGAGCAATTCGTGAGCAATTTTTTGGCGTTTGGTTTTTTGAAAAAAATTAATATTTGGCGTCAACTTGGTTACGGTCGATCGGTCTAAAAAATAATTTGCGAAATCGTGTGACTTATAGCGTATCAGATCGTTCTGTGGGTAAAACAGCGTCCTGAAGCGAAATCCTCAAAAAAGATATTTTCGCCGAGCGCGCCGACTACATTCATATCGCGACACTACGATTTGCCAGCAACTTGTCCGATCTAGTTCAATATACAGGGTGTCCCATTTTTAAAAATGCAGCCGAATATCTCGGAAAGTATTGGTTGCAGAGAAAAATATTTCAGATCAAAGTTGTTTGGTTTCGAGGGGGACAGATTCTGATGATATTGGCTTTTTTGTAGGTGGAGGCGTTAAGGTGATATGAAGGTCAACTTTTGTTTTTTAAATGGAATCATGTATTTATTATTGATTCATCAGATCGGGCGTTAAATTTTACATCAAAAAGCACTACTGAACTGATGTCCTAACATGAACGGTTCCGTAGATATTTCATTTTTCTCAAAATAAGTTTGTGAGCGTTCATGTTTCGGTTGTGTAACGTGGCGTTTCCAGCCCCGTTACTACGGCACCCAAATCTCCCGGAATTTCCTCCCGTTTTTCGTTAATAATCTAGAAAACTGCAGCACACCGAAACGAATCACCAAGGCTAAATTAAAATAAGAGATATTCCGTATGTTAAGCTAATTTTCGTTGTTGTTCCGAATATTCTCTTATGGGACCTGGGAAAATACCGACGAGTTGAGCCAGGACGACCTACGAGGACCTCCCAGGCCCTTTCCTCCGAGGGTACAACTCTGACGTCATCCGTGCCAATCAGACTACCGATGTGCACTCTCCCGTGGTGGACCGGACCACCAGCTGATGACAGCATCGCCAACATCTCCCGCCTCCCGATCTACCGAATCGCTACCGGCGTATAGGACCGCAAGACGACCCGTCTACGATCTCCCGCTAGACGATAGGTGCGTAAGACGCTCTGCTATCGACGAATGGATGCTACGGAAGGCGGCGTATAGGGTGGCATGAACTGAGTAGTGTCACCTCCCGTCCCGTAACTTACTGGCCAGGAGCCAGACCAAAATAACATCTACCGTTCCGGAACTGATCCCGTCACCGGGTAAAACTTGGTAACCTCCCGAGATGACGTTCTGCCTAGGAAGACATGTAGGAGCCGAGGCACAAGTGAGCCCAGGACTCATTTCCGACTCCCGAGACGACATAGGATAGAGATGTTGCTCTTAGGATGAGGACTCCAAGTGCCTGAGTCGACGCAGCCTTGGATGGCCTTCTGAACGCAGACAGCCAGCCGGTCAGTATTCAAAAGCGAGCGCGGCCGATGAGGAAGCATGGATGATGACGTCAGAGGAAAGGAGAGGCGCCGAATAGGCAAATTCAATTGTCAACCGAAGAATTGCGCCCTACACCTGTGGCCTAATTAGGAGAGGGAATCGCCAATCCGGACGATTTCCGAGTAAGAAGATCCTGGACACCGGCGCTCAACTCGTCCTACTCTACGAGATACCGCTGTACACACAGGACGTTTTGGCTAGATCCACGTGCCTCGGCATTGCCGATGTTGCCGGGAAGATGACCAAACTTGATCATTTAGAGGAAGTAAAAGTCGTAACAAGGTTTCCGTAGGTGAACCTGCGGAAGGATCATTAACGTTTCGTTACTGCGAAAAAAAAGCAGCGAATCGATGATTATTTTGGTAGATTCCACCGTGAATCTCACGCAATTATAATCCAGTCAAAAGACACACATGGCACAAGAGGTGGCGTACATTGTACGCGTGTCACGAATATCGAACTACGTAACGGCCGAAACGGCTCGTGTCGCACTCACACACGTCGACGACGAACGATCTTGCTATGTCCGTTGGAAGAGAGAGAAAATAATATAAAAAGGACATTACAACTAGTGTATCACGGTAAAATATATCGTGTGCAGCAGCCAAAAACAAACTAAGGCATAAATGGCTATGGGTAAAAAAAACACTAGAAAAATAAAAGGACATTGCTACTACGCCAACCTACGGGGGCGCAAGAACGAAAACTCTCTTTCCATTCTGGACGATAGCGATGCGGATCGTGATGCCATTCGTCGATCAGATTTGGGTGAGGTAGCGACATTGTGCGCGTTGCTGAGGCGACCAAGTGCCCGCTTCTGTTGAACGGGACGCTTGGTGTGCGTTTGAATCAACCGTTCGGTCGATCCCCCCGCTTTGTACGAGGCGTGGCGCGCGATTGATCGAACGGTTTTTTTTATGCTTTTTTTTCAAATTGTTTCTTTTCAAAGATACACATGAAGAAAAGTTACCATACTTTCACGGGGTAACCTGCTCCGGCTGGAGTTTGGCTCCACCGGGGTGACGTCGCGTTC
>NC_064032.1:8751150-8801150 GCF_917208135.1 Athalia rosae | reverse complement strand
GAGGAGGAAGCCGCGTATAATTCGATCGAGCCATATTTTTTGTGTCTAGGGGGAACCACGGCACGTGGATTTTGGTAATGTTACGCAAAAGGAATAAGATCTCAATTGCATTTCACGGGGCGAAAGTTCGTCGCCAACCTTCCGCCGCGGAGAACGCGACGTCACCCCGGTGGAGCCAAACTCCAGCCGGAGCAGGTTACCCCGTGAAAGTATGGTAACTTTTCTTCATGTGTATCTTTGAAAAGAAACAATTTGAAAAAAAAGCATAAAAAAAACCGTTCGATCAATCGCGCGCCACGCCTCGTACAAAGCGGGGGGATCGACCGAACGGTTGATTCAAACGCACACCAAGCGTCCCGTTCAACAGAAGCGGGCACTTGGTCGCCTCAGCAACGCGCACAATGTCGCTACCTCACCTAAATCTGATCGACGAATGGCATCACGATCCGCATCGCTATCGTCCAGAATGGAAAGAGAGTTTTCGTTCTTGCGCCCCCGTAGGTTGGCGTAGTAGCAATGTCCTTTTATTTTTCTAGTGTTTTTTTTACCCATAGCCATTTATGCCTTAGTTTGTTTTTGGCTGCTGCACACGATATATTTTACCGTGATACACTAGTTGTAATGTCCTTTTTATATTATTTTCTCTCTCTTCCAACGGACATAGCAAGATCGTTCGTCGTCGACGTGTGTGAGTGCGACACGAGCCGTTTCGGCCGTTACGTAGTTCGATATTCGTGACACGCGTAAAATTTACGCCACCTCTTGTGCCATGTGTGTCTTTTGACTGGATTATAATTGCGTGAGATTCACGGTGGAATCTACCAAAATAATCATCGATTCGCTGCTTTTTTTTCGCAGTAACGAAACGTTAATGATCCTTCCGCAGGTTCACCTACGGAAACCTTGTTACGACTTTTACTTCCTCTAAATGATCAAGTTTGGTCATCTTCCCGGCAACATCGGCAATGCCGAGGCACGTGGATCTAGCCAAAACGTCCTGTGTGTACAGCGGTATCTCGTAGAGTAGGACGAGTTGAGCGCCGGTGTCCAGGATCTTCTTACTCGGAAATCGTCCGGATTGGCGATTCCCTCTCCTAATTAGGCCACAGGTGTAGGGCGCAATTCTTCGGTTGACAATTGAATTTGCCTATTCGGCGCCTCTCCTTTCCTCTGACGTCATCATCCATGCTTCCTCATCGGCCGCGCTCGCTTTTGAATACTGACCGGCTGGCTGTCTGCGTTCAGAAGGCCATCCAAGGCTGCGTCGACTCAGGCACTTGGAGTCCTCATCCTAAGAGCAACATCTCTATCCTATGTCGTCTCGGGAGTCGGAAATGAGTCCTGGGCTCGATTGTGCCTCGGCTCCTACATGTCTTCCTAGGCAGAACGTCATCTCGGGAGGTTACCAAGTTTTACCCGGTGACGGGATCAGTTCCGGAACGGTAGATGTTATTTTGGTCTGGCTCCTGGCCAGTAAGTTACGGGACGGGAGGTGACACTACTCAGTTCATGCCACCCTATACGCCGCCTTCCGTAGCATCCATTCGTCGATAGCAGAGCGTCTTACGCACCTATCGTCTAGCGGGAGATCGTAGACGGGTCGTCTTGCGGTCCTATACGCCGGTAGCGATTCGGTAGATCGGGAGGCGGGAGATGTTGGCGATGCTGTCATCAGCTGGTGGTCCGGTCCACCACGGGAGAGTGCACATCGGTAGTCTGATTGGCACGGATGACGTCAGAGTTGTACCCTCGGAGGAAAGGGCCTGGGAGGTCCTCGTAGGTCGTCCTGGCTCAACTCGTCGGTATTTTCCCAGGTCCCATAAGAGAATTTTCGGAACAACAACGAAAATTAGCTTAACATACGGAATATCTCTTATTTTAATTTAGCCTTGGTGATTCGTTTCGGTGTGCTGCAGTTTTCTAGATTATTAACGAAAAACGGGAGGAAATTCCGGGAGATTTGGGTGCCGTAGTAACGGGGCTGGAAACGCCACGTTACACAACCGAAACATGAACGCTCACAAACTTATTTTGAGAAAAATGAAATATCTACGGAACCGTTCATGTTAGGACATCAGTTCAGTAGTGCTTTTTGATGTAAAATTTAACGCCCGATCTGATGAATCAATAATAAATACATGATTCCATTTAAAAAACAAAAGTTGACCTTCATATCACCTTAACGCCTCCACCTACAAAAAAGCCAATATCATCAGAATCTGTCCCCCTCGAAACCAAACAACTTTGATCAGAAATATTTTTCTCTGCAACCAATACTTTCCGAGATATTCGGCTGCATTTTTAAAAATGGGACACCCTGTCTTGTAAGTTTTATTCTGTTATCCCAATGGACCGACTTGGCGGAACTGTAAACCAAGACCACAAATTCACGGTAGGTCAAGTTCTCGGCAGCTGACTTATACATATTCGGATTACCATCCACAAGATGAAGGATTGTCCATCTTCGGATGAATAGTTTTGATCCTTGTGCATGAGAATACCAATATGGACAAGTGAACCACTGAGAATTAAACCTACTGTGCATTTCTGGTCGTGATTTACATTGTACCGAGCTCGTTGGTTCGGCTGTTGGGACTTTCAGGTGAGTGAGTTATTTAAAAATGGGGAGGAAACGGGGTTGGGGGTATAGGGTGGGATACAGACATGCATCTTATATATTCGCGCTATATTTAAATTCGGGTCTTCGCCTACGCCATTGCCACCGACTCAGCTGTAGAGTAAGCAAATGTAATGTACGATAGCTGCTCAAGAGCGATCTTGCTCTTCAAAAACCCACTCAAGCCTTGAGATCGTCTGTGACATATTTGGTAGAATATTACTAAGTCAGAATTGTGATTCTCACTGGAGCAAGTATAACAGTGAGAAGCTTAGAACTTCGACATGCAAGATTTGCAAAGCATTGGAATCTGGTATTGCCCTCGCCAAGGACTCAGCTGTAGAGTAAGCAAATGTAGCGTACGATAGCTGCTCAAGAGCGGTCTTGTTATTCGAAAAATGGCCAAGGCCGTGAAAGAAATTGTGATCTATTTTGAAGGATATAATATGTTGTACTATGCATGTCAATGTTATTACTTTTGAAACTTGTCTGGCAGGACGTTTTATGTTTTTTGTAATGTATGTGCTGTGTGTACGGCATGAATATTAGGAATACATAGGGTCTGTTTATTGTAGTTAGTTTGCTATATCTTGTTCTACGCATATTTATATGCTATGGTAAAATATTTTTACCGAATCATTACTTGTTATCATTCGAATCTAGATTTAGGATGTGTATGAATGCACCATCAATTTTATGCCTGGAATTACTAATATGAAGTGGAAATATGCCACCATCTTGCTTATAGTTTTTCGAAATTCTGAAATAAATACACCTACATCATTATTGTTTGCAAATTTTGCAATCAGACTCGTGCCAATCGCAAAATCAGAACTGTTCCTACATTCAGGGATGCGAATGATTGAAATCACAACAGATATCAATTCCGCGTATACGAATTCAGAATGGATTCATAATACGCGGTTGGAGCGCGCTGTGCAGCGGAAAATTCGAACACTAGTGTACCGTATGTCTGAAGACAATATGGCCGTCCGAAAAGCGTAGATTGTCACCTCCGTGAAGTTGGCGCCTGATTGAAATATTTTAATTTTATTATTGTATCAAAAAATTGCTCCTTAATTGCTCCTCTGGAATACGTTATTTTTCCTAATTGCTCCAGCGCCGTTTGGTCGTAAAAAAACTAAAAATTTTCCGGAATTTTTTTTTTTCTAGATTTATTTCCGAAGCCCGAATCTCCGCTTGAGGAGGGCCTATAGTGTTTTCAGCTATACTAAAAAATTGCTCCCAATTTGCTCCTAATTGCTCCGTACTTGTTGTTGGCTTTTTCGTTGTAATTTTGCATAAAAAATATAAAACCTCGTTCCACGGTAAAATTCGGTCTGCGCATGTGTCAACTAATGTATTGTCAGTTGCGACGTCACTCGCCAACTTCAGAGCGGTGGGTTGTGGCTTCCCACTCACGTTTCGCGCTGAAAATTACACCGAATTTGGTTTTTCATATCAGCTGCAGTCTAAGAAATTTAACGATGTGAAAAATAACTAGATTCCGGATCTCCGGGTCTGAATGAAATTGCGGAGCATGGGGCGCCAACCTAAGGACATCACAATTTATCAACTATCATAATCGGTCCACTTGTCCAACAATTTGAAAAGAACTCACCAAGGGATTCCCGAGATTCAAACTCATGTGGTAAAAACAAATGCCGTCCGCCAATACCATAACCAACTCTAAGACGACGTATAAAGTCTAATAAATGTGGCGAAATTTTCCATCATGAGTGCGTGGGCTGCAATATCGAATAAAGAAATACTTGAGGTTCTAAAAGATTATCAAATATTGAATGAAGCCGGTAAAGTTAAGTCGAAACGTGATCCTACTTGGAAAACAATTTGTGCTACGTGGAAGAATCGTAAAAGAAGCATGAAACCAGTAGCGTTATATTTTTATATGTTACAAAATAGAAACAATGCCCTAAATGATTATAAGAAAACTCGTGAAAATACAAGTCTCAATACCAATGAAAGCACTCATTATGATAATGACGATTGCAGTGACCAAGTGTGCGACTCAAGCGACAGCAGCAGTGACTCTGATGAATATATTGTATTTGAACAAAATAAGAATCATCCAGCAATAAAAGCAAACATGTCTTTTTGTGTAGTCTTTGAACAGAAAGAGTGGTCGAAAATCGGACCACATACAAAAATTGATACAAAGGGGCAGTCGTATTATGCTCTCAAAAAGGGTTGGTCACATGCATTAGCAGAGCATATTTGGCAAGAACAAAAATTACCATGTGCTTTTAGTTTCAAGAGTGCTAAGATACGCTGCAGCAACGAGGATTCTACAATGCAGAATATCAAAGTAAATGGTATCTGCAAAGATGAATTGTGCAGAGCTGTAATTTATGGAGAGTGCAAACTGAATCCAGAAAAAGAACACGGCCCTGTTACATTTCATATTCAAACGCTAAATACTAAAAAAATACCACATCAAAAAAGAAGACATGTGCTAGGTTTGTGACAGAATTTCTTATCGATATGGAAAAATCACTTTTGGAATTGAACACTTCGGTTTTGAGGATGTAAGGGCCACAAAGTCTGGTGAAGTTTGTTATCATCAACCCTTTTTTTTTATAGCCTAAATTTGTGCAATTGAGATGTTTTTGTTCCACTCAATTAAATTCGCTGATTCAATTACTCTCTTGAGTCAGTCTATGAATTTGTTCTTTTATCTTACATTTGAAGTTTTTTTTCATTCAGACCTTTGACACAAGAGACAAGGTAGTAATTTTCAATTTTCCCAACTTTAAGCGTTTCATTGCGGTAAAAATTTGTTAAAATCAAATGTTTCAACAATGTTGGTTTAAATATAACTACATGACTGTTTTAACAATCTAATCAATCGATGCTAGGGTCGGCTCACCCAAGTGAAGAGGCACCGTGGAAAATTATAGAACATAAATAGTTCAATATAAATACAATATCCAAAGAAGTGTTATCTAAAAATAGAAATAACAGGGATATTTCTCACAGGTGCCCAAAGGGCCAATTTGAAATCGCAGCTGCTAAACAAGAAACCAGTTGTAGTGAAGCGCCAATTAGTTGAAGAATATATGAACTATGGTGATGAAATATCTCCTCTGATTCCTAGCGATGGAGTTCTGAAAAAAATTCGACAAGAAGCTAAAGATGAAGAACTTGGAGTCACTCACTCCAATATATGGGAATCCTTTGAAAATTTGTACACCCATGTTGAATTTTCTAAGGCAATACGACAATTAGGATTCCAGAAATTTTTTCTTTTTTACTGGACACCTGAACAAATTGACATTTACAATGATTTGATAAAACTCAATCCTATTGTATCTATAGATGCGACAGGGAGTATTGCTGAAAAAATTATGCGAGCCGGTAACTATCTTAGTGGGCATATATTTTTGTATGTCATAGTAACTTACATAGGTAATATAATAGTACCTGTGTGCCAACTACTATCAGAAAAGCACGATACACTCTTTCTTCAATATTGGATTTCTGAGTTTTTTAAATCAGGAGCTTCTATCCCGAAGGAGATTGTCACTGATATGTCTGCTGCATTACAGAATGCAGTGAGCCTTGCTACGAATAATATGAATTATAAGACTTATTTGTCAACATGTTATCTCATCTTAATTGGCAAATCACAAAAATTGCCAAAATGCTTTATAGGAGTAGATATTGCACATTTAATGAACTGCGCAGCTAGGCTGAAAAGCTTATCTCAAGTTGGTCCTGCTATCAAAGATTTTTATTTAAGATGTATAGGCTTCATAAGTACTATTAATGATTTCCCGAATTTCAAATCAGCTGCAACAGCAATATTTACTGTGGCTCAGAATAGGAGTAAATGCACTGATAAGGTATTATGGCTTATCAAAAGACTTGAAACTTTCAAATTTGATGATGATCTTCAGTACAAAGAGGTGAAAAAATACAAGCCATGCTCAAATAATGCTAATGATTGCGCCGATCATACGCAGTGCAATATAGAAATAAAAGATTCGGATACTGAGGACTCTATTTCAAATTTTATCAACAACATTATTCAGGAAACATGTTTTAATGCGGATAGCAGCAACATCAGTTCTAGTAATTTCGAAGATAATAATTTTTATTGCTGTCCAACCGCAGTTAGAGACTTGAAACGCTTGTTTTCCCAATTCCCTGCTTGGACAAATATAATGAGAAAACATTACAATTCACCAAACAAAATTGCTACCTCTGCCAGATCTGAAGCATACTTTTGTGACTTTAAATCATCAGTATTAGATGATCGAAAGCCTTGTCGAAGTGACAAACTATTCATCAAACATGTGAGGTCAATTGATAGTGTCACCAAATTAGCACGAGCTACCTATAATAATCAAAAAGAACTACAACAATTCGGTCAGAAGCAACAAAAAATGGGTCAGAAACTACCGAAAGCAAACAAAAATGTAGAAGAACGTAGAATCTTATGCGCTAAAGAAAATTGGAGAAATAAAGCATCGGACGAACATACTTATACGTATCTAGATAATATTTCCATGGATTCTTACACAAAGTTTGCGGTTGCAAATACTATTGACACAGTCGCTGTTGTATCAATGGATCACACCTATTCAATAACGAAAAATAACATTTCAACTGACAATTCGTCGATGATACCTGGAAAAGAAAGCAACTGCTTATCAGAAAAACCTTCACTAACTAGTACGGATGCCAAGGGCAACAGCGAAATTCTAATAAACTTCAATTCTCAAATATTTGATGAAAATGGAAATTTGTCGGCTAATAATTCTTTTGTAACGAGAAAGACTTTGGAGGGTAGCTTGGAACATAATATTATTTCAATTGACGATTTTTCCACAATATCTGGTAAAGAACATGAACGCTTGTTGACGAAGCCTCCGTTTGATAGCACTATTAACAATGCAAACGAACAAATTTTTACATGCCTACAGGACTCAGTGATCGTAGATGAAAATAAGAATTTCACAGTAAATAGTTCTTTTGTGAGGAACAAAACTTTCAAAGACAGCTCAGATGACAATGAAGTTATTTTAATTCATGATTTGTTCACAATATCTGGCAATGAAGAAAATCACTTATCTCGAAGACTTTCACTTAATAGTCCTAATGGCGATCACAAAGACGAAATTTCAAATAATCTAGACTCCTTGATCATGGATGGAAATGTAAATTTTGCAGAAAATAGTTTTCTTGGATCAAATACGACTTTGGAAAATAGCTTGAACTTAGCTCCAATTGCAAGTTCGACAGTGAAAAGCTTACAGAATATTTCATTGATTGCAAATTCGGAAAACAACTTCTCTATTATTATAGAACCTGAAGTACCGATAGAAGACCGAGTAGCTGAAAGTCAGAAACTGTTAGAAAGAAACAATCATCATTTACGAAAACGAGGAAAGTATGTGAGTGCATGCCCTGATGTTAGAATAGTACACCAAAAACCAAAGGGAACAAAAATATCAAAGAAAATTATCTTCAATGGTCACAGGTTGCCACCACGAATCATATTGGGAAGTAAAATAGCATTGAGAAACACCTGTGCTTTTGACAGTGTAATAGAAGTAGTCACAACAGCTTTTAGAAATACACAGAAATTCGAAGATTTCGTCACTGCATCTCTAAAATCAAATCATCCAAATTGTTTCTTATCAGCTATGATTACCTTTGCACGAAATGGTCCGATAGATTTATTTTACAGTCAAAGAGCTAAGATTTTGCATTCAATATGTGCGACTGAAAACTACACAATGGACTGCCAAATGAATGTTTGTAGTCTATTCCACCATATGATGAATAATTATGATGCAACTGTTGAAAGCGAAATTTGCAGCAATCAAATTTGTAAAGCGAAAAAATCAAGAAATAAACCTGTAATCAATATTGGGGCACGTGAAATTTGGAATGCTGGTATTCAATGTTTAGAAAAATGCGTTATAAGCTCTATAAGTCAACGTACAGTTTACTGTAGAAATTGCAAACAAACTACAGCTCAACTAGTAATCAAAGTTGGACCGTACTTATGTATTAATACCGAAAATATATATGAAGGATCGATTGCATCATTTTCCGCTGGTAAACAGAATGAAGAATACTCCAGCAATCTGAAAGAAATTCCTACGACTATTGATATTAGGGGTGAAAATTACGTTTTGTGTGGAGCAATAAGATTCATTTCACCACAGAAGGACGGTGGCATTGGTCATTATATTGCTTATACCAGAACCATAAACAATACATGGAGAGGAATTGATGACTTACGAAATACTGCTAAGTATTTTGAAAATATACTTCCGGATATCAAAATAGCTCTTTTGTTGTACGCACATGTTTAATCTCATTAGCTGTTAGGTTTGTGAAGAAATGAAAGAAAAAACAAAAAATTTTTGGTCGTATGCCTTACCGTGTGAAGTTAAAAACTAAAGGTGCTCTCTGGACGGCTTTGTGTATTTTTTTTTTCTTTTGTACTCAACTTGGGAAATGACTACAAAAATATCATTATTATCTCACTTCATTATAAAGATGTAACAACTTTATGGCTGTCATTTTCCAGTATTTTTCAGGGCTTTTACAAAGGCTAGATTACATAAGCTCTAGCAGTTATTTAAAAAAATATATCAATAACGTATGTACCTGATAAGTCTTGTAAGAATTACAAAACAGAATATACTACGTATCATCATCTACACACGTCCGTATGCAACATTACAAAAAAATGTTACTGTGATAATAAAAATAACTGTTAAAAAATTGATATAAATTTGCTACCCACCCTTTAATTTATGTTTTTTTCAGATTTTATTGGCATTTGCTGTCTACTTTCATCAGGTTTTTTTTTTTTTACTATTTTACATCCGTGACAATAAGGTGTCACTTATTCTAAATTGGGACTGGAAACTATGAAAATAAATTGATAATCTGAGAATAAGATCGTAACACGAATTCGGTAATAATAGGTAAGGTGTATGCGAAAGGTAATAATAGCTGGGGTGGAGAGAGCAGCATACATACCGATAGTAGATCTTGCAGCGAGAAAAATAAATACTAGACCACACAAAATATTAGTTTTCCTGTTGATTTATTATTGAATTTTTTAAAAGTAAGTGTTCATGCAGAAACAATAAATTAAAATTTACGAAATTTTCTTACATTATTATTTATCGATTTATAGGTGTAGTGTTGGGGATAATAACTTCAGAATTAGAAATATGTTACAAAATTTTTTTGCACTTATAATGTCTCATAGATCATTCATCGCAGAACAGGTCTATCTAGTGCAAATGACATTTCAACTGGTAGTCTTTTCGGTTCCATTATGGTGTGTCAATGGGCTGTCGCTGAATACTGAATGTGTGCAGCCGAACACGTACTGCATGAATCTCCAGTTTCTTCAGGATGTAACTATAGCAAGCTCGAGAACTCTGGAATGAAGCACGTGGTGGTGTTTTAATGTACAATAATCCAAATTTCATGAGGTTTTGTAATGATAATGTTATCATACCTATATTGGTTTTGTAATCATCTTGTTCCACACGGTCTTGCACTGTGACAGGTGTCTTAAAAAAATATTGTTATTTTGATTGTATTTGCATCAGTGTAATTAAAAAATAGTATATTGTGCACCAAGGGAGGAAAGTAGATTTTTGCTCATGAGTAAAACTACTTTTTGCTCCCTCTCTACAGGTAGCAAAATAAGCCTTTCCGTTCATGTGTGGAAAAAAAAAAGTTTTCCCTGCTTGTTGATGAACCATGTTATTCATTCTCACTGTGACACTTATTACTCTAGTTTTTTGACTTTTTCCGATTATGGGTAGGGTACATTCATACTTTGAAGTAGATGATAGAAATGTCAGAACGTGTTGGTGACTTTTTTTCTTCAGTAAGTTTTTACACTCTATTCGAGGGTATGTGTCAAAGATATCATTACGAATATGGATAAAAAGTTGCAAAGGACCCCGCACAAACCTCATGGGAATTGGGTTTTGGCAGAATTTGTCAACTTATGTATACACCACTCCTCACGTATAAAGCAATTTGTTGAAAAATATTCATTTTCAGATAAAAATCACTACATTGAATACTAACAAGAAAGGCCACATTGACTGGTTAAACAAATTGCTTCATACTTGAAGAGTAGTGTATAGACTAGTTGAAAAATTCTGCCGAAATCCAATTCCCATAAGATTTGGAGCTTTTATGCTCCATAGGAGTCAAAATACTGAATATAGAGCATCGTGGCCATGGCGACTTTTGTTCAAAATGACAAAGCTAAAATTTACAAAAAATTCAGATAATTCTGCCGAAACCCAATTCGAATTCCCAAAAGGTTTGTGCAGGGTCCTCTCTATCTAAATTATTGCAGCTTTTGAAACTTCTTGCATACACAGCCGCATAAATAAATGAATACATTCATACACAGGTACACATAGATACACTGAGAGAAGGATATGCAAAATTTGGTTATATTTTGTAATTACTAGATGGATCCACTGCCAGTACAAAGGCTAGTATGATATACATGAATTATTTTCCAATAATTATACTAATGCATAGTCTCCTCAGTATCATTCATTAGTATAATTATTGGAAAAAATTCACGTATATCATACTAGCCCTTATACTGGCAGTCTAGTAATATACAAAATAAAACCAATTTTTGCATATTTTTCTCTCAGTATACATACTTATTGCGTGCAAGAGGCAAAAGTTTATAATTCTGAGGCAACAAAATCATGAAAAATTTCACCCAATATTATTTTTTGATAATTTTGTTGCTTGATGTTCATAAACTTCAGCCTAATTTGGTGTTCGTGTGATAAAACTTCTTTTAAAACAAGACAACTTTGGGTAATCCGAAGATCATTCACCTGAAGACGATGTCATGTATATCCAAATGACGAATCAGCCTGTAAGAGAAAAAAAGGGCCAATGAAGTCATAATAGTACAGAGGCGGTAAACGTAACCTAACGTAGCCTGACAGGATTGCAAGTTGATTTGCTCTATTAGCGTCGTAATTGAATAAAAAGAATATGAAATTTGTGATTGCTTAGAAATATCCAATCGGTGAATAATTTTTGATATAATTAATCCATCAGAAATTCGAGTAAACTAATCACACTGATAAAATTTCGATAATCTAAATTGAGCCAACCACCACAAATCTCCGAATTACATGGCAGCCTCCTATGCCTCGTAAGATCTTAATCCTTTTTGCTTCATGCGTGACTGGGCCTAAACCACCTAGCAACTCCAAATAAAGAATGGAAGCCTGTAAAAAAAAAAATGAGTCAACAATGAAATTGAAATGTCACACAACTTACCAAACCTAACCTAATCTGACCCGACATCGGTTCTGTTTCATTCGCGCGGAAATTGATCGAAAATACACATAAAATTAGTAATCAAATCGTTCAGAAGTTTGTCATCCACAAATTATACCTTCGATATTGATAAATTTTTTGGACGAATTGATCGGATCCTCAACTTAACCTGTAACTTAATCGAGCGGTCGCTAATGCTGACGCAAGTAGAAAATAGATTCACATCGCTGCCACGCCCTTGTCGAGCCAAGTATTAACCCTTTCTGCTGTATGGATTATTAAAAAATTTTCTTATATTTCGATATTATAATTGGAAAATTTCTTAGACTGCAGCTGATATGAAAAACCAAATTCGGTGTAATTTTCAGCGCGAAACGTGAGTGGGAAGCCACAACCCACCGCTCTGAAGTTGGCGAGTGACGTCGCAACTGACAATACATTAGTTGACACATGCGCAAACCGAATTTTACCGTGGAACGAAGTTTTATATTTTTTATGCAAAATTACAACGAAAAAGCCAACAACAAGTACGGAGCAATTGGGAGCAAATTGGGAGCAAATTGGAAGCAATTTTTTAGTATAGCTGAAAACACTATAGGCCCTCCTCAAGCGGAGATTCGGGCTTCGGAAATAAATCTAGAAAAAAAAAAATTCCGGAAAATTTTTTGTTTTTTTACGACCAAACGGCGCTGGAGCAATTAGGAAAAATAACGTATTCCAGAGGAGCAATTAAGGAGCAATTTTTTGATACAATAATAAAATTAAAATATTTCAATCAGGCGCCAACTTCACGGAGGTTAGATTGTCGAATATTTGCTAGTTTCAAGTATTTGAGCGTATTTTAGACTTTTCCAAAAAAATGAGAGGTGCATTCTCTTTTATTAATTGCTAGGATGGTGCGCTGGGCAGTCAAAGTGGTAAGCAAGTGACTAAACTAGTGTATAATTGGTGCGAATAGAGATGACGGGTCCCCACGCTGGGAAATCATGACGACGCACCTCGCATTTTCTAAAATTCAATTTCATAGTTTTTTGACTTTAATACCTGGTTTTCCCGACCAGCACTCCTTCCTAGCCATTAATAAAAGAGAATGCACCTCTTACTTCTTCGAGTAAGTCGGAATACGCCTAAATAGTTAAAACTACGAAATCTCGCATAAAAAATGATATATACATTGCGACGTGGCTTTTAAGAATCAACCTTTTTAGTGGCCCCACGTTGGGCGCCACTTGCGACTTAGAAGGTTTTCTTTTTTCCCCCAGGCGGGTTGGACCCGGGAAAACCCACGTGCCTTCGGCGCGATCTGTACGAAACTGAAAACGGAAAACGGAACGGAAAACGGAAAACGGAACGGAAAACGGAACGAAAAGATTGTTGGGCGCCAGACGCGTGTCGCGTCACTTAACGAAATAACAAAACTTACGGAATAAACGAAAGCAGATCCGGCGGAGTGGCTGGCTAGGCACAGGCTGTTCAACAGCGAAATAAATGGTAGAGTGGCGTGGATCCACAACAACAATTCGGGCACAAAGAAAATAACAATAACGTAACGTAATTTCGGGAGACTGTATTTTAACAAATTCGGTAGGAAATACAGAATCGGTAGATTTACAATAGGTCGAGAGTAAGAAAATATAATTCGGTTAACGGTAGCGGGAGATCATTTACGGGAGTACAGAATTATAATTTCGATATTCGAAAGGCCTACGGGAGTTTACTGATTCTTTTACAAATTATCCGAATGTGCGATAATTACGAACGGGAGAAAAGGCGCGGTTTTACACGGAGCGCTTTTCCGTGGCTACTCTACGGTAACAGACGATAGATTTTCCAAATTGATCGGGAACGTAACGGAACGCAAGATTTACCGTAGGGGTAACAGATTACCCAAAGAATGACAAATTAGATACGGGAGAAAATATTACATAAATTATAACAAAATACCATACAGCATCACCAAATATCACCAAGGCTTTCCTTAACGTAGTACCTCAATTTTACTCAATAACTCAACGTATTAACTGATGCCCCGTGCAGCAAATGCACGGGAGAACGGTAGAAGACCAATTAAATGCTCAGAGAGCGAAAATACAAAACGTACGGTCACTGAATTCAGCCACGAGGTAAACCGGAAGGAATTACAGAGTTGCCCAAAAACCGAAAAACGTAACGGACCGGACCGTACCAAATTGCGGTGGGGCTCGTTCCCACCGACTTATCAAATACGGGATGCAGTGGGCCTTTTACCCACTGACTTACACACAAAATAAACTGCGGTGGGGCTAGTTCCCACCGACTTACAAAAACAATAAAACAAAAATACGTAATATTTTAGGCAATTTGCAATCCCCACGTGGCTACTTCGTGCCTCTCTCGGAAGGTGGAAAACCTTACCTTAACGAAGGAGTTCGGCACCCACTGATTCTAACTTAATACAAATGTTCTAACTGGCTCTAGATTTAAATATACTGAGAACTAAAGGGCGGATAGGAGTGAATCTAAAGTGCAACGGTAGCGGTAGCGTTAGGTGAAAAACGGTAGCGAGAGACGGTAGATTTGGGAAAGCGGCAAAGGAAGATCTGAATTGGTGAGGAAGGATCTAGCCAAAACGTCCTGTGTGTACAGCGGTATCTCGTAGAGTAGGACGAGTTGAGCGCCGGTGTCCAGGATCTTCTTACTCGGAAATCGTCCGGATTGGCGATTCCCTCTCCTAATTAGGCCACAGGTGTAGGGCGCAATTCTTCGGTTGACAATTGAATTTGCCTATTCGGCGCCTCTCCTTTCCTCTGACGTCATCATCCATGCTTCCTCATCGGCCGCGCTCGCTTTTGAATACTGACCGGCTGGCTGTCTGCGTTCAGAAGGCCATCCAAGGCTGCGTCGACTCAGGCACTTGGAGTCCTCATCCTAAGAGCAACATCTCTATCCTATGTCGTCTCGGGAGTCGGAATGTAGTCCTGGGCTCACTTGTGCCTCGGCTCCTACATGTCTTCCTAGGCAGAACGTCATCTCGGGAGGTTACCAAGTTTTACCCGGTGACGGGATCAGTTCCGGAACGGTAGATGTTATTTTGGTCTGGCTCCTGGCCAGTCAGTTACGGGACGGGAGGTGACACTACTCAGTTCATGCCACCCTATACGCCGCCTTCCGTAGCATCCATTCGTCGATAGCAGAGCGTCTTACGCACCTATCGTCTAGCGGGAGATCGTAGACGGGTCGTCCTGCGGTCCTATACGCCGGTAGCGATTCGGTAGATCGGGAGGCGGGAGTGTTTGCAATGCTGTCATCAGCTGGTGGTCCGGTCCACCACGGGAGAGTGCACATCGGTAGTCTGATTGGCACGGATGACGTCAGAGTTGTACCCTTGGAGGAAAGGGCCCGGGAGGTCCTCGTAGGTCGTCCTGGCTCAACTCGTCGGTATTTTCCCAGGTCACATAAGAGAATATTCGGATCTCTTATTTCAATTTAGGCTTGGTGATTCGTTTCGGTGTGCTGCCGTTTTCTAGATTATTAACGAAAAACGGGAGGAAATTCCGGGAGATTTGGGTGCCGTAGTAACGGGGCTGAAAACGCCACGTTACAACTCCCCTCCCCGTGGGGGAAGACCGAATAGGTCTTCAACCTTCGCTAACGAAAGAGAGGTCACGAATTGGCCGTACTTTAGATCTGAGTTACGTAAGTGTCCGGACGTTGGTGATACTGGATCATGAAGATTCTGATGGTGGTCGGAAATACGGAAGCGGGAGGTTTAACGAAAGAAATGTTCCAAAAGTCGCGGGCTGTTACCGGGAGCGATATAAATTTCTTATTTGCGTTATCCCTTATTAAAACGTTTTCTCGAAGTATCTATGTCATTATTTGGAAATGGAGTTATTGGAAGTGGTTTGGATGTGTCTGTGGTTAAAACAAGTTTTGTTACACAGTCGCTCTTAAGTAGGGTAAGAGCGGAACATGGAACGCGCCTCGTTGAATCGACTGTGATTATACAGTCGGGACTACCAACAGCGTTCTCAAACATCAGCACTAATAACACAATCAAAGATACATATATAATATCAAACTTCAGCGTGATAAACTCAGCTGTAGCAGTTAGGGATGGAAGCATACGATCAACCAGTATTATGGAAACATTTAAAGATAATTGGACGTTTATGAATGAACGCGACGTAAATACTAATTTAATTTCAGTTACGGTATATATGAAAGTTCTCAGTCAAGTGTTAACTTCCATTGGTATACCAGTTACACCGAATGCTACATATTCGAACATTGCTGGAGTGCCAGAAGTTATTACGGCTGCAGACCTTGGTGATAGATCAATACGTAGTATGATGACCCAATTCGCTGATCAAGAGTTGATGACGCGTATGACGTTACAAGACGACAGATGGTGGGTGAGGGGACAAAAGTTACACGCACAACCAACAATATTTTCAGATTGGAAAGGCGACGATAACGTGTCTGAATACAGGCCCGTTTGGATCCCAATTACAGAGTATGAACTGCAATTTATAGATGCTGGTACTAGATTATTAGCAACCTATTTTACTGCCGTCACGCCAACTTTAAACTTCATACGAAGTTATTTTTCGGACCGATACGTCGTCGAGACGAATGCATTTTACAACAGGATATACGCTGGTAAAAGAGACGATTGGCCGCATATTCGTCTACCAGTTCCGGTGTACAATAAAATTAACATTGATATATATTATATATCTCGCTCAGTGCATTACCGTGCTGGCGTTATGTTACGTGGAGCTATAAAAATAAATTTAATCGTATCGGAGATTTCGACTGTTATAACGGACATTCGAGCAACACTACGCGCTCAAGCGACGGTGGCCACTCAAGTCAATCAAATAATAGTCAATTTGCGTGCCTTTAACTTGCCAAGTACTATTGCTAACATGTTGGTAACATTGATAAATAATAACTTGGCGAGATTGTCGTTCAATCATAAACGTAATTTCATTAATCCAATGGATTTAATGAACATAGTTATATTTCAGTCAATACTATCACCAGCTCAGGTAACCGTCTCTAGTCGTGTTCAATTGAACAACATGATGGCTTACTGGCTAATCTCCGATTGTAGACTACAGCCTGGTGATAATAGAAATTTCGAGCACTATGATGAAGCTCAAGTTATGTTTTCTGAGATTCGCGACTGGATGGTTACGGTGGTAGAACACATTGATGCATTTATTCCATCAGCGCAGGTATTCATTCGTGCTTATGTTAGAGACGTTAATAGAGTCAGAGATTATACTGGTCACCCTGATCAATATGAACGTGTATCTTCAGTCTCAGAGCTTGTGTGGGGGGCTGGTAGTACGTTGGAACATCAGCCACGCTATACATTATCTCTTGAAACGCGCGGGCAACTTAAGCTAACTAATAGTCCAATACTTATTCCGTACTTATATGATACGCTACGACACGGTACGGTAGAATCGCGGTACTCGGGAGGGTCGGTATCGGCAGGTTTCGGTAGGTTTGAATTTTCTCCGTCTAGCACGGTGTGCGTAGATTGAGGGCTCTGATGTTCGTCCGGTACTCGGAGGGCTATCTGCACGGTCATGCGGGCGTACTATTGCCGCCTGCGCCCCGCGTGGTCCGAGGAAGAGGAGTTAGATTACTCGTATCGAAACATGCTTCCGCGATACCAGGTCCTCATTCGCCGCGACGAAATCGTGGGATTGGACGAGTTAGAGTACGTCGCTCGGAATCTGGAGTGGCGATATAATTCGATGTCTAGCTATCAGGCTCCGCCACCCCCTAAACGTTGCGTCAAGAGTTAGAACTGCCCGAGGGCGTGATTGACACGAGGTACAATTTCGTGGTGGGTGCCCCGAGAGGGAAACTCCTGCGCACTGCGTGCAGCGTTGCTTCAGAACGCACGGAGGCAGGATTCTGCGACATAACGATTTGTGTTGTCAAGTTTGTAGCTTCTCAAGACAGACGGGAAGGCGGGTCGATGAGGAACTTTCCTATTCGACCTCTGCCGGAAGGTGTCGGCCCGACTTGACGATCAGCCGAGATAGTAGGACGGTTGTCGTTGACGCGCAGGTAGTGTCTAGCGAAGGGTCATTGGCTGTGGCCCATCGGCAAAAAGTAAAGAAGTACGGGACCAATGATAATCTTGTAGATCGTATGGCCGACTATACTGGAGTACCACGTAATAATGTTCGTTTTACCGCCATTACAATATCGTGGGGAGGAGTTTGGAGTCCCGACAGCGAGTGAGAGTTGTGTGAGTTCGGGTTAACCCGTAAGCAGTTGCGCACTCTCACTACTCGTGTCTTGTGGGGTTCGTGGCTTAACTGGAAACGATTCAATAGCATAACGTCACGCTATGAAGCATACGCACGGCGTCGGCCGAAATGAGTAGTGGTGGAGATGCCTTTGCCTGGCTTGTGAAGTCTGCCCACTGGGTACAATGCATAATCGACTGAGTGAATGAGGTGCGATAAGGTAGCACCTTGAAGGTGGTCTTGTGTTGTTCCAGGGCGGTCACGCCGAACAGCAAAACGTAGACGCGCTCTGTAATAACGTACAGTGTGTAGATTGGGTTTCACTTAGCCTTTATTTGTTTCCCTCTGCCACTGGAACGTATAAGGGTGACCTGGCGAACGTCTTCAACTGGGGATCCTAAGTGCGAATCAACACGTTCATCATCGTGAGAGTCGTCAGTACCATAGGCTCCGCCAATAGGGAAGCTGAGAGTCACGATGGCTACCCAAATCGGACTGCAGAGAACCTTGGCGTCAGCCAGACGGGTGAACCGGTCGAATGACTAACTCGCAGCGTGAGCTAGAACTCAGGCCCTTGTTATGATACAGACGTGGGCGAAGACATCAGGTTAGCCTTGTCCTCGTATTAGGGACAAAACCATTTCATCACAAAATGGACTCTTGGGTCACGGAACCGGGCAATAAGCCTAATAGTAAAGTTGCGACCTGCTAGGCGCAGAAAATATGAAGACTCGGTCTCACAAAATGATAGGAGGGCGTTTGGAGCGCGCAAGAAAGACTCAATATTTTACGTCAAGGCTTTTTTACCATCATGAAGCCGAAGGTGGTCTGGTTCTTGCACACGCTCGAGCATTCTGATGCGCGTGGTGAGAAGCAGCTCAAAATACCCTGGTGTGAGCGCCGTCATACACCCGGCACTTGGGAAAGGCCCCTTTTGCTGCATATGACAGAAAATATGGAATATGAACAGCCAAAAGCCTCGGAGGCGGCTGGCGGTTAGGATGATTCCTTGGGGTCCATGGTCGTAGCGGAGTGGTTGCGAAGAGAAGCGAGGGGAATGAAGAGGAGTGTGGCTACCACTCGTTCCACGCACCATAGTCATCGTGAGTGTTACTGTTGACAAAAATTCATTGGTTTATCCCTATATCTTATTAAATACGTATATAATTGATAATATAATCATGTGATCTTCGGCTTTTAGCGAAGCAAATTTCTCGATTGCAGCCTCATGACTAGGGATCGACTTAACTTCGGAACGATATGGCAGCTGTCTGCGGCACTAGCCCCGGTAAAAAGTTTATCATACATTCGCGCAATAGCAGTCGCAAGCGTGTATAAGTACCGTAGAACAAACGCCGTATCACAAACTCCCTCACTTTCGTGACCTGCTGTTCCCTTATTTTCGAGGAAGTAAGGATGAAATACTCAGGTGATAGTGTTAATCAAGGACCATGAAGTCACCGTGTTTTTCATATAAATGTTCATCATGAATACAGATATAGAAATGCTTGGAGTAGCCAACTAATGGCTCTGATAAATCACCGGGTATTTTATTTGGGTAGTACTACGTAATTTTCATGAAATATTGAGTATTGTTTGATTTTAATTCATCGAGAAGTATAGCAATACCTTTCGTCACGAGGAAGACATTGTACAAAATTGAAATAGTTATTCAAAATATAATCATTGATGAATTTATTCAGCAACGATTGCAAAGCACGTAAGTAGTTTCGATTTTTCCTATAGAGTACTTCAAAGGACGTATGCGCCCGCCGAATATGCGTGCGTTTACTCGTATGATTTCAGATAATCTCGTCTCCCCGCTGTCTTCAAATTCACCTGTAAAACATTCTTGTTTTTTTCACTGATCTTTCTCCATTACCTGACTCCTACCTGATATAATTAGCTGACGTCTACCTGATATACTCATCCGATCGTGATTATGGGGAACTATTTATGTAAGAAAAACTTCGAATGATAACAAACATAGGGCAGTTTTTCGTGAATATCTAGTATCTAAATCGAAATTTACAAGAACAGCTGTATTCTAGAATTCTATTTATTCAAACTATTGAAGTAGTAGTATACGTTTATACATTCTGGTTCCTTTACCAGACGCTCACAAAAAATTCTGTTAATTGAAAGTTCATATGAAATCGTTGTAATAAAAAGTTCGAAATTATGCTGTACGTTCGAACACATCACATATGTATAGGTATTGTAACAAGTTACGTGGGCCAGCGACAGAGAACGAGGCCCGGTACCGGACACGCCAAGAACAGGAGGACCACGTGACGGTTAGAGGCTATGCAAAATTATGAAGCCGCGCTCTCGCTTGGGCGCAACTTAGAGTCACGCCACCAGAACTGTAAGAAGCGAACAGCAACCAAAAAACGGAGGGCTCAACCAGCTCACAGCCGTGGGTCAACCGACTGACTCATAACCTTGCAAATTCCACTTTGCTAAAATAGCATGTGATTCTTTTTACTTAGAGGAATTTTGCACAACTAAAATAGAAGTCGAATCTTTCTCCAAATTCGTAAAATAAAAAATTCACTTATATTAGGTATCCGGCGGAAAAAAAAACCTCGTTTTCATGAATTAAACTTGAACTCTGATCACCCAAAATATATTCAACAGTAACCCAGGCATTGAGCTGTAGCAGCATTTGTTTCTGCACGTGCAAACATAACCTGAACTCACAAAAAAAAAAAATCCTGGTAACAGCGCTCATTACTACATTTAAAAATTGACATTACAAACCTCCGGGTTATCAGTCTACAAGACTGTATAGAATCGAGGGTTAGAATAGGGATATAGCTAGGATGAAATATAATATAATATTACTTTTGTTTATGGCTTTTGAGAGGCGGTCGCTTATAACTCCAATACCTTTGTTATTCTTGTGAGAAGTCTATGTCATCAGCCATCAAACCTTGACTATGGATGATAATATTCAGTAATCCTTTTTAATTTATAAAGTTTGGGCGGAACTCATGATTTCTTTTTTGTCTGACTCATACCTTAGAGCCAGCTTTGGTGGACAAGGCACAAATTCGGCAGTACTGATTGAACGATGATAGCAAACCGTATCTGACTTTGTGTTATACCCTATCACATCAGCCTGAACAGACAGGCAGGGAGATCTCCCTGATTTGTGGAAGGTAAGACGACTCTAGTGGAACTTCATAGTTTTACCCGAGTTCGGAAGTCGTGACTTTGCCAAATCAAAACAATTTCTCTTGACAGACCTGGTTTAATTGAGTTTATACCAGGTTCTTAGCTCTGAAAGGCGGCTCTGGCTTGGACAATTCCGAGTTCGTTTATCAACACCATCTTTGGACTACGAATTTGGTGGTATCATTGGTGGAAGGAGCCATAGATAAAGTTTAAATGCAAAAAACCCACCACAGCTCGATCGTCCGTTGAGAGCATACCTCATGAACGCCCGAATAACTTGCAGTATATATTTACAATACTTTAAAGATCAAGATTTAAACATATGTCGAACGGAATATGAAACGAAAGCCGGTCGAACGGTCACCACCAGTCACACGGTCATGTAAACAATCCGATACAAGCGAATACAGGATTATTTCTAGCGACGAAAACAAAATAAAAATCAAAAAGATAAGTAAGACTAATACAAATAAGAAAACGACAATGACTGATTCAAATGTTCCAATTATCAGGTCAGACCAGCACGTAGAGGTTAATGGCATACAGGATAACATAATGCGTATGGAAATACAAAAGGAGTGGCGGCGTTTGAAGGAGGAGCAGGCAAAAATCGATCAGCAAAGAGCAGACTTAGAGAGAACTCGGTTAGAAATGATACAGCAAAGCCAAGCTGATCAACTCCAAATACAAATTCCGGACAATGATCAGGTGGTGAGTGGTTTGGTAAAGCACTTGCAATACTTGCACATAGACGTGAAGGTACCCAAATTTAGCGAAAATGGCCACCCTGTGGACTTTTTAGAAGATCTTGAGAGGTATTTTAAATATAAGAATGTTCGCGGTGACCACCGACTGTTAGTAATTGAAAGTATTCTAGAGGGAAGAGTCAAAATATGGTATGAGGTGACAAAAGGTATAATAAACGATTATGAGGCATTTAGGTTAGCATTCGAGGCAGAATTTTATTCCATTCCGGTTCAAGTCAGATTCAAGAACCAGTGGTTGTCACGTCGATATAGGCAACAAGACGGTTCGTTGCTAACATATTTTTACAAACAACTGAGGGACACAAGACATTTCCAACCGAAACTTCCAACATATGAAATCAATTATTTAATTGCGCAACAACTGCCATCGCGAGTTAGAACGGCATTGGCCACGGTAGATCTGGCAAATACAAATTTGGTTGTGCAAGTCCTGTCACAGTTGGATGAGGTTCACGAAGAATATGAAAAGCGAGAATCAGGCAGGGTCAATGGTCATCATTATAATAATCAGGGTCAGAATAGCGGCAATAAAAATATACGATCAGCAAATTTGAGCAATATCACGGTTGCAGAGGCGCGAGACAAACAAAATTGGCAAGCTTCGAGGGGATACCAAAGATATCAGGCACAGAGACCACGTCAAAATCGGGGGGATGGAAATTGGCGAGTGCGCCAAAGTCAAGCAGAACAGGTAGCAGTTGTACAACAAAATAGGCCCTCATATTCAAACCAAGACCGTATGGTAGTTGCAGACACCAGGTTTCCCCCGCCCAGAATCAATGACGGCGCCAGGATGCATTACTATCAGTTCAATAACACCGAAAGTAGACCAGCTTACCAAAATCAAAGATCAGATAGCAATTCGTGCGAACATTTAAACTAGAAGCGGGTGCGTTACAACGTGGTCCGGTAACGTCCCGAAAATTTTTTGACTTTGTTGAGGACCTATCCAATGAGGTGGAAGGAGATAAATCGGTGAAGGGAAGAGCTCGCGTAACCATAAAAGCATGCCCACATGCCGTAGTTCATGTCGCTGGCAAAACCATGCACGCTCTGATTGATACGGGCAGTCAGGTAACATGTATTTCTGAATTGACATATAAGAACATAGCCCATGAGATAGTATTAAGCGAATTCCCAGTAAGTAACGTGTATATAACCCCCGCCATTGGTAGCAAAACGACGACGGTACGACGCCAAGTACTTGTAGAATTTGACATTGAAGCACAACATTTTAAGCAAATTTTCTTAGTAATTCCCTTTTTAACGTCCGATATGATATTAGGAAACGATTGGCTAGAAAGAAACCGAGCGGTTATCGACTACGCAAACAATAGAATGTGGTTAGACGGATGTGAAGTGAATCGACGGTCGATCCTTTTCGAGTGCAACACCCCGGAGAATTTAGAGTCCACAAGAAACGGACAAATCACACATCTCCGTATTGTTCGCGAAGAGAACGAAATTAACCAACGCAGCAATTTAGCATGTAGAGATAAGGTAGATGACGTGTCATATGATTTGCGAAAAAGGCAAAACCCGAATCAGAAGTCAATTGTAGAGACGAATATTAATATTAACGAAGTCAATGGACGGAATGATTTAGTACGTAAGGATAATGTAGATGACGTGTCACATGATTTACAAAGAATACGAGACCCGAATCAGAAAATGATTTTAGAGACGAATATTGATGTAAAGGAATTAGTCAAACAAACGCCAGAAAAGGACGTAACATTCTTCGAGGAGTTGCATGCGATCGCGCGAGAGCTGATAGGATTAACTGAGAATCAGAAACATCAAATAGTCGAGACCATTTTACGCCATAAAATCCTCTTTTCGGACAAACCGGGTTGCGTAACCTCATATGAACATAAAATTCGGCTATCGAAAGATAAAACATTTGTACGACGATCTTACCCGGTACCGATGTCGCTTAGGGAATCGGTGGATGAAGAGATTAGGCAGATGCTGGAAGCAGGCGTTATAGAACGTTCAGTGAGCCCGTTTTGCAATCCGTTGCGAGTAGTAAAAAAGAAGACAGGAGCGGTTAGGCTGTGTTTAGACGCGAGATTTCTAAATGATGCAATCGATGGAGATAACGAGTCTCCACCCATAATTAGCGAGATTATGCAAAAGCACCATGGCATGACGTATTTCACTACCCTGGATTTAACGCATGGATACTGGCAGGTCCCATTGTCAAAGGAATCGCGGCCTTACACGGCGTTTCTCCATGGTTCCAGTCTTTATCAATTTACAAGAATCCCATTTGGTTTGAAAACTGCGGGGAGTGGATTCATTCGTGCGATGAGTCTAGCGCTTGGTGATAGGTTGCAAAATTTTCTGACTTATTACATAGACGACCTATTGGTTACATCTAAAACATTCGACGAACATCTTGCTCATTTGGATCAACTTTTCAAAGTTTTGTATCAAAATAATTTTACATTACGCCTCACGAAATCGTTGTTTGTCCGGAAATCGGTACCATTTCTAGGATTTACTCTCACGTCTCAAGGCATTTTTACAGATGAAGACCGTTTGAAAATAATACAAAATTTTGAACCTCCAAATAGCAAGGTCCAGTTGCAGAGATTTTTAGGTATATGTAATTATTATAGGCAGTTTAGTATTGCGCATTCTAGATTAGTAGAACCATTCCGCGAATTATTAAAGAAAGATGCCAAATGGATCTGGACACCATCACATAACCAAGCATTTATTTCATTGAAATCAAATTTCACAAAAGTAGTGACGTTAAGTCACGTGTTACCGAATAAAGAATTTAAGGTACAAACAGATGCATCCGACAAAGGAATTAGCGGCATATTATTTCAAATCGATGACGAAAACCATGAACGGATTATTTCACTAGTCAGCAGGGGTTTGATTCCAGCAGAAAGAAACTATACCACGACGGAAAAAGAGTTGTTGGCGATTATTTATGCGGTGTCAAAATTTAGAATATACCTAGTCGGAACGCGCTTTGAGGTAATAACGGATCATAAAGGCTTAACATTTTTAAATACTACACCTTATCAGACTGCGAGGCTAAGTAGATGGAGTCTGATCTTACAAGAGTACACGTTCACGGTTAAATATTGTAAGGGAAGTGATAACATCGTCGCAGATTTGTTCAGTAGGAACCCAAGTGGCCGGTTCAGCGAAGAAGTGACGGACAAACTAGTCATCGCAGATATTGATGCATATTTTGCATGCTACGGAGAGACGTCCAGTGTACAAGCGATTGTAGCAGCGTGCCAATTAGAGATAGATCCGATACTCCGTAAGCAATTCAAGAAACTGGCTACTGAACAGTCGCGGGATCTAGAATTGAACAAGTTCATCCGTAGATCGTGCGAGGGGGATGATAGGGTCAGGTTTCAGAATTGTAACGGAATATGGTTTCATCAAAACAAAGATGCACAAAGTTGGCAAATAGCGGTCCCGAAGTCAATGCAACATTTAATAGTCAGTTCAACACACAGCAAGCTCGGTCATGTAGGGATATATAAAACGGAAAAATATTTACAGCAATACTATTATTGGAGAGGAATGACACGAGATGTAAAGAAGTATATTATAACGTGTGATTTATGCCAGAGGGTAAAACATCTAACAATCAAGATGGAGGGAGAATTTCAGATGGTAAAAGCCGATAAACCAAATCAGTTATTAACAGTAGACTATTATGGGCCTCTTCCTGCCTCGATCGGGGGAGTGGCATATATTTTTGTAACAATAGACGCGTTTTCCAAACTAGTTACTCTATACCCAATGAAGAAGGCTACGACCCATGTAACTTTAAAGAAAATTATTGACGATTACATACAAAAAAGGGGTGAACCTGAGTGCATATTGTCGGATCACGGAACGCAATTCACATCGCCGATATGGAAAAATGAATTAGAAAAACACAATATTAAAGTAACATACTCCTCCATACGACACCCTCAGTCTAACCCCGCAGAAAGGGTAATGCGTGAGTTAGGCAGATTCTTTCGAACATTTTGTGCGGAGCAACATACGAAGTGGGTCAAATACGTCCCTAAAATAGAAACATTGTTCAATGTAACGACACACCACGGTACGGGATTTTGTCCGCATGAACTGCACTTTGGAACTAATCCGCAAGAGAAAATAAGGGAAATTGTTGAGTATCCACCAGCAATTGAGCAAGCTCATGAGGTAAAGATTATGTTGGCAAAGGAGCGTCTTGAGAAATGTTTTAATCAAAGGAAAGGGCAACAAAAAACTAAGAGCCGAATCCAGTTGACGAATGGTGATTTGGTTCTGCTGCGAGTGCCTCACCAATCGAATGCCATAGAAAGAGTGACACACAAATTCTTTCACTTGTTTGAGGGTCCATATCGAATTATTAAAACAGTTGGTGGTAACGCGTTTGTGTTAGCGGAACGAGATGACCAAAACAAGGTCAGAGGGACATATAATCGTGCAAGCTTGCGAATGTATTATCAGGCTACTCAACACGCTGACAAGTCGCACCTACCTCCAAACGCCGCTACTGTCTAGGCGAATAATTAGTTTGTAGTTGTAGGGTAGTCAATGTTCTTTTTGTTAGTATGTAAGTAATTATATTGTATTGTTTAAGTAAGAATATGACGTCAAAGATAGGAAAAGATTGTGCATGCAGCTTGACAAGTGCGCTCCATGCAAAGGGGGATGATGTAACGGGTCAAACATGACTGATTGAAAAAGGAAAAACATGAAAAGAGAAAGAGATAGGTAAGAGTAGGGGGGAATTAGGAGGAAGGTGCCGAAAGGCGAAATTAAGATCCGTCTCTTCTCCCTGGGCAGTTGTGAGCATCGCACGTTATAATTAAGATAAGTTTCGCATATCTTAATATATATATTTCTTGTGTGCGTGTGTATGTGACTGAACTCCTCCTAAACGACTGGACCAATTTTGATGAAATTTTTTGTGTGTGTTCGTGGAGATTCGAGAATGGTTTAGATTTACAGTTTGGTCTACTGGAAAATGTTTTTTCAATTAATTTATTATTTATAAGGAGTTGTTGATTTTGGAATGTTTTACATTAGATCCGGCGGACGGCGCTATCATCGCATTCAATATTATTCTATTTCAATTTTAGTTTGTCCTGACAGATGGTGCTACGATTAATTTGAAAAAAATTTTGTTATTCAATTCATGTGCTGATTAACCCTTTCGCTGCTCCACACGTATATATTCGCAAAAAAAACTTGTGTATCATACGCTCCCGACGAATATTTTCGCGCTTAGTTTTAAATTAGTTAGCTGCTCAATACGACTATTTTTACTATGTATTATTCATGTTTTCTGCTCTATACGATTATTTTTGCTGTTTAATACGTATTTAAGGCTACCAATGTTACTGCGTTAACTGCTCTACACGGATATTCTCGCTCTAATTTTATTTTCGTACGCTGCTCCAGACGAGTATTCTCGCTATAAAAATTATAATAACAATTACGAACTTGTCTAAACCTGCACAATATATTTATCAATTTCTAGCGCATACAGGCAGTTCTTACCAGCATTCTGAAGAATACATACTAAAATTCAATACATTTATAGTTATTTTAATTATATAATTATCTACTGTAAGTATTTTATAATAAAATTATATTATTTATAATATTATAAATAAATATAATTAATGTATTACGCAATTTTTATTAGATGGCAAAAAAATATCTTACCGATGCAGAGTTGGAAGAAATACTATTACAGTCAGATAGTGGAGAAGAATTTCTCGATGATATAGACAACAATGATAATGAGACAACTGATGACAGTGATGATTACACTGAAGAGCCACAACATAAGAAACGGGCGGTCAATTGCGAATATCAATGGAAGGATGCAACATCCTTTACACCAAAAATTTACAATTTTGATAATGGTTGTTCAGGTCCTTCGAAACTGCTCTACACGAATAAACTCGCAATACTTAATTTCTTTAAACAGCTCAACACGAATTAATTCGCAGCGTTTAAATGGTCAAACTGCTCAACACGAATAAAGATGAAACTACTAAAATAAATGCGCACAGCAGGCACAAAATCTCAAAACGAATTGCGCAGCGAAAAGGTTAAAATATTAAATGTAATTATTTTTTAAAGAGTTTTGAAGTGTGTATAAATAATTTTGTGAATTCAGATGTTTTTTTAATTGATTTTTATTTGTAAGGAGTTTTTGATTTTGGAATGTTTTACATCAGATTTGACGGATGGCGCTATCATCGCATTCAATATTATAAATATATCTTAATATATCTATTTCTTGTGTGCGTGTGTATGTGACTGAACTCCTCCTAAACGACTGGACCAATTTTGATGAAATTTTTTGTGTGTGTTCGTGGAGATTCGAGAATGGTTTAGATTTACAGTTTGGTCTACTGGAAAATGTTTTTTCAATTAATTTATTATTTATAAGGAGTTGTTGATTTTGGAATGTTTTACATTAGATCCGGCGGACGGCGCTATCATCGCATTCAATATTATTCTATTTCAATTTTAGTTTGTCCTGACAGATGGTGCTACGATTAATTTGAAAAAAATTTTGTTATTCAATTCATGTGCTGATTGAAATATTAAATGTAATTATTTTTTAAAGAGTTTTGAAGTGTATATAAATAACTTATACATTGTAAATTTAGTGCGGAATCGAAGTGAGTATATTTTTTATGAATTATCTTTTTCAATTTACACGTGCGTTTATTAACAACCAACATAACCTTCAAGTTTATTTGTGTAGTTAGAGGATTGAATTTTTTTAATTATTTTTATTGACAATTAATTCATTTTTGGAGATATTAAATAAAAAAACTCACAAAATGCGATTACATGTTCTTTATCTAAAATTTGTCATAATAAATCTTTTGAGTTAATTAATTAAAAATTCATTATCAATAAGTAACTCATATTCATTGTATAATGAGTTAAAGTTTTCATTTACGATGCTGTTATTTATTTAACAAAGTAATAACTTTGCAATAATAATTTTCATCAAAGCGGTCCAGATTGTTTCAGCTCATTAAAAAAAGTATGAAATTAAAGACGTGTGTACAGGACAACGTCTGTCGGGTCCGCTAGTATATATATATATATTCAATAAATGTTAATACGCCAGGGAGATCGAGCTGAACATAGGATTTTTAACGATTGTGATTCTTATGGTGCTGTGTTATATTTATATCCCGTTCTTACTATTTCATTGTTTATTTTTATCATATACACTTTTAGCACGCGTTCATTTATTTTGTACTTTATTCAATACCCGTTACGTGTCGCTTATTTTATTTATACACATAGAGTATTTTACTCGTTACTTTACATTATTCGTTTGTTACTTATTCTACTTATACTTGTTATTCATTTATATTGTGATTTGGTGGCGTCTCATTATTTATTGACCAGTCTATTTGTACCTCAAGAGGACCGAAGCATTATTTAAATCATGTTCATAATGAACGCCAGGAAAAATAGTATTTAAAAAAGGGAATAAATAATATACATTGATTGATACTACGAGCTATGAGATCATATAAAGTAATAATAAAATAAAATATCACAAAATCTACCAGATCAGGTGGGTAATATGGATTATTTCCATTGTTTTGTTTCAGAAAGTTATGCAAACAGTCTGAAGCCTTCACAATTGCTGTTACAGTATCCACATTCGCAATTATAGGCTTCCGGTATCATACGCCATTGTGCCGCGATTCGTGCCATATGCTGAAAAATACTTATTAATGCATTTGGATTGCACCAAGAGTTACGCAAGACTAAAGATATCGGAAACAATGTATAATCTGATACAAGAATGGATGATAACATCGCAGGGCTATGACGAACCACGAAGAATCCTGGAGCACCACAACGAGTCAATGCAACACTCTTCAAATCACGCAAATTTGAAAATCTTAAAATTTTCAACTGGAGCGTTAGGGAAACTTGTATTTTCAGATAATCATGTTGTATCTGATATTTTTATTTAACTTATAAACTCAACGTTTCGAAGCGCAGTTCAATCTTTTTATTTACTCATTTATTTGCTTCACCTGTCAATCACAAAAAAGTACCTGCCAAAGTAATATTTGCAGACATAGCTATACAGAATTCACCAGAATATACTAACAAAGTATATTCTAGTAATTGTAAGTAATTGACATGGCTTAACAAATAATCTTTCCCGTAATAAACCGTAGTAACGAAGAAATATAAGATATATGTGATTGGTAAGACTAAAGGACATGGTCAAAAGCACAGAGATCCGCACACGGAAGACAGCTCGGCCAGGGAGCGATCGGTCAAACTCTCTGCGGCGCGGTCACTTTTCAGATGGCCCGCCCAATGGTTTAGTACCGTGCCCTCTCGCCAGATAGTTCTGACCGTCAATTTCCAGGCTTCTGATCGGCACACGCTCTGGCCTAGGCTGGGGCAGCGTATCTCGCATCCAGTTTCTATAGAGATCAGTGATTTTTTTCATTAGTCTTGTATATCTGTTCTTTTGTTTTTGGATCCATTCATTTCTTCAATCAATTATTTTTTCATCAGGCCATTGTGGCACAGGTAGGGCTCATCCTTTCCAGGCAGCTACCATTGTCGGTCCCACCGTAGGAGTCACTGCCAGCCCCTGGATCATCCGAGCCCGACTGAAGGAAGCAGGACTGAAGTGCAGGAGAGCGGCGAAGAAGATGGACATCACCAACAGACATCGAGAGGACCGCATCAGTTTCGCGCTGCAGGGGCTGACAATCACAGAAAAAAATTCGAGTAGGATAGTTTTTACCGATAAGAAAGTGGTTTTCTCGGATCAGGATGGCCGGTTAAATGTGTGAAGGGAAGATGAGGAACGCTACAATCCGCAAAATGTTGTGGCGGGGCATCACAGTGGACGCGTAACTTCAGCGTGTTTGGGTTGGATTTCGGCCGCTGGTCCAAGGGAATTAGTGAAAATAACGCGAAACATGAATGCCGAGCAATACATGATTATTCTAGAAAATGCATTGCTTTCCTCCGTGAGGGCAATATACCCGGCCCAAGACATGCCCATTATTAGTATTGTTGAGAACAAGAGCGCAGTGCATCGAGCCAGAAGCGTGCAGGACTGGTACACAACTCACCCAGAAGTGCAGCGGCTCGACTGGCCAGCCAAATCTCCACATTTTAACCCAATAGAAAACTGTTGGTCTGAAATGGTCCGGTGCTGGAGGCCTGTTGCCAGGAAAAGGGAGGAAGGCCTGAGTCTTCGAGTCGAAGCAAAGTTGGAAAAACTCCGCACCAGGCCAGAGTACTTTGAGGCAATTGTTGGTTCGATGCACCGTCAAATGCATCAAGAGTACTTTGAGGCAATTGTTGGTTCGATGCACCGTCGAATGCATAGTGTACTTGAGAAGGATGGTTGGTGGACACACTATTGAATGAGGACGTGAGCGCCTAAATTCCACCGCCTCGTTTTTGAGGACTTGTGTAGTTGGTGGGAGATAACCCAATAAGAGCCGACAATGAGTACTCTTTACCTTCCGCACTGTGCTGTTGCCTGATAATACAGAGTAATTGGCATTTTATTGAAATTCTTTTCCGAAGTGGTTTTTGTCTCTCACCATAACATTTCATACTATAAAATCCATATTCGTTTCAGGTTTCTCGAGTCTATTTTTCACTGCTCTCTAATCAACCAATTCTAATCAATTATCACGGGTATAGTTGTTTGTATTTTCTTCAACTTCATTAACTCTCTTATAGCTTTTGGTTCGTAGTATTGGTGGGAAAGGTAAGCATTGTATTTTCTAGAAGTTGTTTTGTCCAGGCAATATATTACATGATAACAAAATGGGAATTGTTGGGTATCGTCAGATAAATTTGAGGCTCGTTGTCATTCAGGGATAGAGATTGTTGCATTCAAAGTTACGGGGAGAAAGGTTTTAGATTTTCGGGTTATGGGTGTAGAGATCATTAAGCATGTTTGGAACAATTTCAGGGTTTTTGTAATGTTAGGGCACCCATCTTTTCAACACACAAAAAAAAACATTTCCTTCATTAGTATTTTCGGAGAACTTTGCCGTGATTTGCTTTCATTGTCAGCTAAATTCTTCATTATTCTGATATTTGGTGAATCAGTCGTAACAAATAGCTTTGTATTTCAAATAGTCATCTTTGTCTTTCGGAAAAAACAATCTCATCACTTAATAATTTTATATTGTGCATCAGATGACTTAAAAGACTTCAATTTTCAATTCATTTTATAGTTTATTTGTAAATTATACTCGAGGAAAATCATTATGTTCTTTTATATCATAGATTTTGCGTTTATTTCAAAAAGTCAAATCACATCAGTTTTTCAGTTTGTTCGTGGATTTTTTTTTGAAAAGAATTATTTCTCTCTTTCGTTGCGTTGATTATAGATTCGAAGAAAAAAATTCACTCATCACTAGTATAGTTTATTTTTTTTCAGAAATGAGTAGGGATTAATGATGAATATTGATTTATTGAAATAAACTATAGTTTTGACTCGCAGATCATCTTGTATATCTCACATTCATAACTCAGCATCTATGTTGGTTATTCTCTGTCTAAGACAAATTTTGTCTTATGAAATGGGTTCCATGCTTCATTTTCCACTTACAGGTTGCTCCTGTTCCTACTAACAATCGAATTCTGTAGACTACGATTTATCCTGAATCGACATATTGTAAATTAATTTTATACGAAAGATGATATGAATATCACATCCAAGTATGGATTATAATAATGTACCATCCATTTCGATGTTCAGTTATTCAAATGATTCTTTGTCGTTGAAGTGTTATCATGATCTTGTAAATAAAATCCCATAGCACATACCCAGAATCTTTTTATTCAGTCGTCAGCCTGTATGATTCGCACCACTGTCCCTTAATTGATTTCAGCTTCTAGCTCTCATATGCAACATATCAATGATCCACAAAGAATGATGTCCTCACATTGAGTGGGATAATGCATCATAGAACTTACCGTCGATTTTCCGATGGCATTTTCTGTAATAGTGTTTGGTATTCCTCAGTGTTGTTGATATTCTAGGAGAGAAAACACCTCGTGGTGTTACTCAGAATCACTGTTCTGGTTGTCGTGCGTGAATATCTCGCGGATGAAACGTAGACAACCCGGTTGACCCATGCCCGAAATCCAACGAGTAGAATGACGCGAATGCAAAAGGTATTCTTTCGATAACTTGAGGAGCCAAATATTATGCTCAGAATAATTGAACTTTCCGTATTATTGTTAGTTTCATACCTTTATCAGCGTCGTCATTCTTTGCACGATAGATGCGAATCTACGTGATCTGGGCTTGCGAGACGTTTTCGCAGATATTGACAATAGCCCAGTTATATGATGAAAAAATGACGGAATAATTGGAAGCGAGCTGAATTTTGGTGTACACCCTTATTGAGTGTCCTTAAACAACATCCGAAGTGTACCCTTCATTTGAACTTGAGGCTCGCTAGTTATCGGGCGCAGAAGGAAGCAAAATGAGGTGTTCCGCTCACTTAAAATTATTCCGTCATTTGATCCCAAAATCGTCTAATTTGACTGGACTACAAAGTTGTTCGCAACAATTGACGGAAGGGAAAATGAATGTTGAGACCCACTTGTTTCTTGCCGCGGTAGCCCACCTTTGATTAAAACGTGAAATATGTACGACATGAATGTGATTTTCCGCTGCACGAGTGATACTCAGAGTGATAACTGATGTGGTTTGAAGGTAGCGAACAGCAATATGCTTTTTACGTGTGCAAATTGCATATCAGAAATGAAACAAATTGTTAGGTACTTACCTGCATTTCGGATCCACGTTTCGTATCTTGGATCCTTGGTGTTCGGAAAGCAGAACAGCGTTATACCCTCTTGATCGCGGCTCGACGTGCAGTTTTTATAAAAACACACATCGCTGGTGAGGGTCGTCATGACGTTATCACTTTCTCACACGTGGATTTTTTGTTAAATCTATGTTGTACGGGGCTTCTAATGCCGCCGCGATCTCAACGAAGACTGACCAGTAGCTGACTCGGTACAATCGAAGAGACGTAGGTCCCGAACAAAATTTAATTCTTACTGCGGTGAGCACGGATGTACTACACCAGTAACTAAAGTCGAATCAAAATTCGCACTAGAATATGCGGTCTATTCCACGTGAAGCGGATCAGTCACCTGTCACATATTTTTTTAATTTTGCATGTCGATTGTCCATGGGGAGTTTGAATTTTGTGCCGAAGGATTTTTGAATTAGTGCAAATTTCAATTTATTATTAACAATCGAAAAATTGAGCAACGTTTTCTTTAAAAAATCATAACTTCGTCAAAAATGATGATAGATTCAATTTTTTTATTGGCGTTTACGCGGATAGTGCCACAGATTTCGAAAAAAAAAGATGGTTTCAAAAAAGTTTACTTATCACTTCTTTATTTAAACATTAATTTTCAAATGATTTTTAAAACGCTGAGCGGCGCAACCGAAGAAATAAAAAAAAATGCTCACATATAGTTTGAACTATACTTCACCTCCGTATAGTCAGCCTCCCCACCACGGAAAAAAAATAAATTACTACACTAAACATTAAAAACTATTTGCGAACTGTCCAAAACCGGGTTAAAATATTTTTGAACCCGTGCCAACTAGTAGGAATTTCGAATTTTAGGTTGGGGGGCCAGCCTTCCGACGTAGTCGGCCCCCCCACCACTAAAATGTGATCGAATTGAAAAAAATCGATATCGGAAATAACCAACGAATTACAAACCATCTAAAACTATTTTCGAAAAATTTATAACCGCTGCCGATCGCCCGCTATTTTCGATTTTTGGTGAGGGGGCTCGACTTACCGCGAATTCAGCCGCCAAATCGCTCAGGGTTGATCGGATTGGAAAAATATGATGACAGGAATTACAAACCAATCAAGAACCATCCGAAACTATCTGCGAATAATTTTTAACTATCGCCGATTTTCTTTTATTAAAAATAATAATATGTAATAATAATATTAATAATAATAATAATAACAATAATAAACTCCACGATTGAGTGACAACATGACTTCAAAAATGAAGTCGATTTCAGCTGATTTCGGGCGATTCCAGTCTGTGATTTCAATGATTTTGAATGGCTTCGATTTCAATGATTTTGAGTGTCATACGGCATGATTTCGTGTCTGCAACTGACTTCGAATGATTTCATGAATTTGAAATCAAATTTTTCAGATGGAATGGTATCACTGAATTACGATTGATAAATATTTGAGTGAACGCACGAGAGTGGGGCAGAACAGGCGGTTGTTAATCTTTAAAACCAACTCACTGAACAATACGAGTCAGCTAGATGATCTTGGCTCCATTCTCGAGCTTTATCAAAGAACTCGCGAATAAATAGTATCTTTGGAATTAAATACGGGATTTCAAAAAATGAGAATACGCGAGTGAATGCGAGATTTCATGTTTGTGATTGGTAGACTCGTCGAATTCGAAATTCAAAATTATGCTCGTGACCCGACTCACGCAAGTGATTTTGGATTTTGATCCATCGACTTCAATTGATCTCGTTGATTTCAGACGATTTCTGAGATGATTTCAAAACTGATTTCAGCAAGTTGAAGGCACCTGACTTCACCGATTACGGTGAATTCAGTGATTTCGATGTGATTTCAAATTGATTTCATCACAGAGTGACGCCATGATTTCGGGAGTTAGTCTAGCCCCTCGCAATCATCCCCATTAATTAATTTTGCATTTCAGTTAATTCTAACTCAAAGCAAATGCGATAAATTGAGATAAACAATTGAACGGATTTTTAATATTTTCATGAGATATCGACGGACAAAAAATTCATCACACACACACACATCCTAATACCTTCAATTTTTTCAAAACGGGAGGCGAAGCCGAGTTGAAAATCAATACTAAAAAATGCTAACTTTCCGTGAAGTTCGTTGAAAAATAACCTAGATCTAGTTTATTGGTTTCCACGCTCATTGTACATTTTGGAATTCTCAGAATTAGGCCCACTCACATTTTGAAAAAATGATCTCTGCTCATAGCTTTTTTTACTTTTCCTAAACTTACAATTAATTTCGTCAATCACATAGTACTTTCTATTTTTCTGATGTTGATGAGTGGCCGTGTCAGCTGGGGTTTACACAGGTAATACAAATCATACAATTTTTTTGTGTCGCAGTAAAACAGTTTATTAGGTGGGGAAGACTATGGCAAAATGAGAAAACATATTTGAAAAAATACAATTGGTTCAATTTTTTATATCCTCTAACGAAGAGAAATAATCTTCTCAAAATTGCTCTGCTATGCTCTCTGCGGTTGTTAACCAGATAATAAACGAAAGAAAAAAAAAAGTTTCAAATCCAGAATGGAGTATGACATTAAAGTCTGCATCGTTGGAACGCAACGAAATCCGAAAAAAAAAATATTTCAAATATATTAATTCACCAAAAATGATCCTGCTATGTTTTAAAAGGGAAAATGACTAGAAATAACTTGAAAATGTTAATAAACCTACAAGGAGACGACAGAGCTTCGATGTCGCGATTTGGGTTCTCCTTTCGCGTGGTGAAAGTCGAAGACCTCCGAATCAACGTCGTTTTTGATTTTTGTTCCAATGGGCCTTCGTTCCCGAGATATCGCGATTTGAAAATTTGGGAATTTCGGACGGAGTTCGGCTTGCGCGTAGAGTACGTTGAGCGTTAACGGGTTTACCAACAACGGTCGTAGCTCATACGGTAAGACGACGGACTGGCACTCTGTCAGTTCTTGGTTCGCGTCCCCGTGCTTTTTTTTTTTTTAATTTTTTCTTTTTTTTAATTTTTTTTCTTTTCAATTTTATAATCTCTCATCAGACTTTGCATGCGTAGGTAAATGAGAAAATTCGAAAATATATATTACTAGTTTTATCTATCTATTATATTAAAATAATTAATCCAACAATGAAGTCACAATTACATAGCAAAATAATATTTCATAACGAATAATTAATTTATCAATCATGTCACAATAAGAAAGCAAAATCAGATGAACGAGCAGCAACCACATTTAATCTTGCGGATTTTTTCATTTTATAAAATATTATTTTGCTATGTAATTGTGACTTTATTATTGGATTAATTATTTTAATATATTAGATAAATAAAACTAGTAATATATATTTTATAAAATGGAAAAATCCGCAAGATTAAATGTGGTTGCTTGCGGCGGGTCTTGACGCAGTCGAATGCGGCTCTATACCGTGCGGGTACCGCCGGGCAGTCGGACGGGGCACTGGGGGTCTGACACGACGCGAACGACGTGACAGGCTTCCACCCAGGCCTTAGACCGACACCCAACGGGTCGCGACGTCCTACTAGGGGAGAAGTGCACGCCGGCGTCACCGGGCATGAACACCGCGGACGAGTGCCGTTGACGCGAGGTCCCAGCATCACGAGCCACGGCGAAGCCGGTTTCGCTGACGATGAATCTCCCCGTTCGATCTTTCGGGTTTCTCAGGTTTACCCCTGAACGGTTTCACGTACTCTTGAACTCTCTCTTCAAAGTTCTTTTCAACTTTCCCTCACGGTACTTGTTCGCTATCGGTCTCGTGGTCATATTTAGCCTTAGATGGAGTTTACCACCAACTTAGAGCTGCACTCTCAAGCAGGAGAGATTCTCCCGTGGCACGTCCCGGTCACTACGGGCCTGGCACCCTCTACGGGTAAGTGGCCCCATTCAAGATGGACTTGGACTCGGATCGACGCCCCGGGATAAGTGAATCCTCCCAAACACTACATTTCCCAGCGGCAGAACCGCGGGATTCAGTGCTGGGCTATTTCCTGTTCGCTCGCCGCTACTAAGGAAATCCTGGTTAGTTTCTTTTCCTCCGCTTATTGATATGCTTAAATTCAGCGGGTAGTCTCGCCTGCTCTGAGGTCGTCAAAGAATCGTTCGAACAAAACATATCGTGGTGTGTTTTTCAACGGAGACGACTAGGGTGTGATCGAGAGGGGGAGCGCAAAATAAAAAAAAAATCACGGACGATCATCGAAAATCCGACTCCGCGGATATTCTTATTTTTTACTCCACCTTTTCTCGTCAACCCGACAAACGACACGCGCGCGCCACACAACCGTCATCAATTCGACGATGAGGCGTTTGGCACGCGGGTCGTTTCTCTTACCAAAATTTTTGCTAACGGCAACCCGTTCGTCAAAACGGGCGGCAACGCAGGTATCGCGCGGCTCGGATCGACGTTCCTCTCGACTATTATACTAGCGCTGAGACGCGACGACCGGCCACACGACCGCGATGCACCAACCCGCCGACTTTTGCGCGGTTGACGCGAGTCGTACCGTGTCAGTCTCTCAAAATCGTTTGAGGCGACGCCGCGGGCTCGCGCGCGACTCGCGCGCGGACCACAGCGGTGAACGCCCAATTCTTGCGCACGCGACCCTCGCTCCTCTTGCGAGGTGGGGCCACGTGCAGTAGTTTGTTTTGTAACGACCCTCAGCCAGGCGTGGTCCGGGATATGTATCCGTGGACCGCAATGTGCGTTCGAAATGTCGATGTTCATGTGTCCTGCAGTTCACAAGTAGACGCGCAATTAGCTGCGTTCTTCATCGACCCACGAGCCAAGTGATCTACCGTTCAGGGTAATCGTTTTTTCACTTTGCATCGTGTCTCCGGCCGCACCTCGAGTCAAAACGGAGGGCAGAGGAGACACTTTGACAATTGTTCGGTTGTTACGCCGGCTCGTCGTGACGCGAAGAATCTTGCGATCATTCGTGCACCTCGCTTCAAGTGTTTCTTTGTACGATCAGTTCGAATGTGATTTCAATATCAAGCGCGTGACGCGCGGAACCCCTCCGAAAGGCTCGAGCGCGGCTTGTACTCTACAACACTTTACGTGCGAGGAGGAAGCCGCGTATAATTCGATCGAGCCATATTTTTTGTGTCTAGGGGGAACCACGGCACGTGGATTTTGGTAATGTTACGCAAAAGGAATAAGATCTCAATTGCATTTCACGGGGCGAAAGTTCGTCGCCAACCTTCCGCCGCGGAGAACGCGACGTCACCCCGGTGGAGCCAAACTCCAGCCGGAGCAGGTTACCCCGTGAAAGTATGGTAACTTTTCTTCATGTGTATCTTTGAAAAGAAACAATTTGAAAAAAAAGCATAAAAAAAACCGTTCGATCAATCGCGCGCCACGCCTCGTACAAAGCGGGGGGATCGACCGAACGGTTGATTCAAACGCACACCAAGCGTCCCGTTCAACAGAAGCGGGCACTTGGTCGCCTCAGCAACGCGCACAATGTCGCTACCTCACCCAAATCTGATCGACGAATGGCATCACGATCCGCATCGCTATCGTCCAGAATGGAAAGAGAGTTTTCGTTCTTGCGCCCCCGTAGGTTGGCGTAGTAGCAATGTCCTTTTATTTTTCTAGTGTTTTTTTTACCCATAGCCATTTATGCCTTAGTTTGTTTTTGGCTGCTGCACACGATATATTTTACCGTGATACACTAGTTGTAATGTCCTTTTTATATTATTTTCTCTCTCTTCCAACGGACATAGCAAGATCGTTCGTCGTCGACGTGTGTGAGTGCGACACGAGCCGTTTCGGCCGTTACGTAGTTCGATATTCGTGACACGCGTAAAATTTACGCCACCTCTTGTGCCATGTGTGTCTTTTGACTGGATTATAATTGCGTGAGATTCACGGTGGAATCTACCAAAATAATCATCGATTCGCTGCTTTTTTTTCGCAGTAACGAAACGTTAATGATCCTTCCGCAGGTTCACCTACGGAAACCTTGTTACGACTTTTACTTCCTCTAAATGATCAAGTTTGGTCATCTTCCCGGCAACATCGGCAATGCCGAGGCACGTGGATCTAGCCAAAACGTCCTGTGTGTACAGCGGTATCTCGTAGAGTAGGACGAGTTGAGCGCCGGTGTCCAGGATCTTCTTACTCGGAAATCGTCCGGATTGGCGATTCCCTCTCCTAATTAGGCCACAGGTGTAGGGCGCAATTCTTCGGTTGACAATTGAATTTGCCTATTCGGCGCCTCTCCTTTCCTCTGACGTCATCATCCATGCTTCCTCATCGGCCGCGCTCGCTTTTGAATACTGACCGGCTGGCTGTCTGCGTTCAGAAGGCCATCCAAGGCTGCGTCGACTCAGGCACTTGGAGTCCTCATCCTAAGAGCAACATCTCTATCCTATGTCGTCTCGGGAGTCGGAAATGAGTCCTGGGCTCACTTGTGCCTCGGCTCCTACATGTCTTCCTAGGCAGAACGTCATCTCGGGAGGTTACCAAGTTTTACCCGGTGACGGGATCAGTTCCGGAACGGTAGATGTTATTTTGGTCTGGCTCCTGGCCAGTAAGTTACGGGACGGGAGGTGACACTACTCAGTTCATGCCACCCTATACGCCGCCTTCCGTAGCATCCATTCGTCGATAGCAGAGCGTCTTACGCACCTATCGTCTAGCGGGAGATCGTAGACGGGTCGTCTTGCGGTTCTATACGCCGGTAGCGATTCGGTAGATCGGGAGGCGGGAGATGTTGGCGATGCTGTCATCAGCTGGTGGTCCGGTCCACCACGGGAGAGTGCACATCGGTAGTCTGATTGGCACGGATGACGTCAGAGTTGTACCCTCGGAGGAAAGGGCCTGGGAGGTCCTCGTAGGTCGTCCTGGCTCAACTCGTCGGTATTTTCCCAGGTCCCATAAGAGAATATTCGGAACAACAACGAAAATTAGCTTAACATACGGAATATCTCTTATTTTAATTTAGCCTTGGTGATTCGTTTCGGTGTGCTGCAGTTTTCTAGATTATTAACGAAAAACGGGAGGAAATTCCGGGAGATTTGGGTGCCGTAGTAACGGGGCTGAAAACGCCACGTTACACAACCGAAACATGAACGCTCACAAACTTATTTTGAGAAAAATGAAATATCTACGGAACCGTTCATGTTAGGACATCAGTTCAGTAGTGCTTTTTGATGTAAAATTTAACGCCCGATCTGATGAATCAATAATAAATACATGATTCCATTTAAAAAACAAAAGTTGACCTTCATATCACCTTAACGCCTCCACCTACAAAAAAGCCAATATCATCAGAATCTGTCCCCCTCGAAACCAAACAACTTTGATCTGAAATATTTTTCTCTGCAACCAATACTTTCCGAGATATTCGGCTGCATTTTTAAAAATGGGACACCCTGTGTAGAAGATCTTTTCAAAAAAATTCCTTGTAGTACTCCTGATGGGTCTATTCATTTTGATAATGGCAATATTTATTATTCACCCGGGATCAAAAGAGATTAAAAATTATTATTTCAGAAATTTCCGTCATGGACAAATGCAATGCTGAAATATTATGGATCCAAATATGACGTGGCGACTTCGTCAAGATCAGAAAATTATTTTAGCTCTGTGAAAAGTAATGTTTTAATAGATCACCGACCAAACCGAGCCGATGTTTTTTTAGCAGAACACACAAAAAATATTAATCCTCGAATGAAACAAGCCAAACGTGCTTACAATCATCAGAAACCGACGGAAAAACAATTTGACTCTGGTAAAAATAAAAAAACAACAGATCCACGTGTACTGAACTTTGTCGAAAATTGGAAAAATCAGGTCATTGTTAGTGATTCTAGTGAAGTACAGATTACGGAATGTGAACAACCGAGGATGATTTGAAGAAGTGTGACCTTGATGATAACAAAGAGAACATGAATTTAATTTAAAAAGTGATTATAAATGACGATATTAGTAACTCTACATCAAACTTCATTCCAGAAAACAGTAATACTTGCCAAAATTCAAACAAAAACTCAGATTGTGCTTACTCCACCGAAGATGACTTGAGTTGTTGTTCGGGATTACCAGATTTTATGTTTTGTCTCCAATAGATCTAGTAACATTTTTTGTTATGTTAGTTGCCGACACTGTCGCTAGTAATTAAGAAAATGTGCTGCGAAACGCATCATCCCGCGTAGGGGATGTTGCAAAGGGAAAAATAAATAAAGGACTTAAGATAAAAAAAAAACCACCACAAAGTTCATCGAAAACGTAACAGTTGTCCTCTATTCCATTCTACTCCTAACAAAATAGATTTCAGTAACAATACCTCTTGAAATTTTTCGATCACGAAAACCTCCGACAGCAGTTATTCAATTACACCTGATAGAGAGCCTGTTAATTTTCGAGTTATTGGAAAAAAAAGTTTCGAATGAACGACAAATAAGCTCTTTAGTCATTCCAGATCCAACTAAAACACAAGGAAAATATCTCAATGCATGCCCTAAAGTACAAGAGTTACACCAGAATGCAACTGATGAAGAAAAAAAGAAAGGAAAGATGAAAAATCAGTATTTGTTGATTAAAAATGGTTGGACTTCTGAAATTGTTGAAAATAAATTAAGTCTCACAAATACTTGCTCATCAAATAGTTGATCAAGAGTACCATCATTTGCTTCTGGAGAGGGGACAACTCCCAAGGCTAAACAAGATGACGACGGTCATACCCGGCTTGCCGGATAAGACTGAAGTCATCCTGACTAGGCTGAAGCGCCTCAACGCCGGTCTTCAGACTCACCTTTGGCGGGTCTGGGACAGGAAGGACGGACCAAAATCCGTCCTTCTGGTGCTGGGCGTGGACGCAAAGTCCAGGGACTAGTTGAGGGGGGCTGGCCTCATGGCCCACTATGGACTCGGAAGGGTGACCTTCAAGGAAACCCAACCGAGTACCGGCGAGGGACAGGGAGGTCTCAGCGCCCACTGGCCAGGGTGTTGCGGTGGTCGGGGCCAAGCAGACCGGTCGTTAGTTATTGGAGAACTCTTAGATGTAAACAGTTCAGAAGATATAATCACGAAACTCATCTTCGTTGCTTGTGGGCGATTTTCATCAACTATATCATGGAAAAAGTAGAGAGTGTAACTGAGCGATTATCAGTTGCTTGACTTATTATGTTTATTGTATTTTTTGTATTATTTGGATATATCCGGGCGCTCAGTCCTCGAGGACCATTGTGCCCGAGCTCTTTCGGGCAACCTACACTATGGGAAAGGTAGTTAGGTTGGCAGCCCTGGCAAAGAACAGGAGCCTACCAACTCCTATTTCCTCTATACCCACTTCGCCGGTGAAGTTAGGTCCAAAGGCCTCCGTACGTGGGCCCACTAGACCCCTACACCGCACTAAGAGGTAATATGGTGTTTCCGCTTCTTCGCCACACCTGGGACAGCTCGCCTCTTCCCTGAGTCCAAGGTGGACGAGGTGTTTGCCTGTGTACCAGTGGCCCGTGATAAGCCCGGTTACGCTTTCCAGTTCGGTTCTGCTTAGTTTAATCAGCTCCTCACCGAGCCCGCTCGAGGGTCCTTTAAACAGGCCCCTCGTGTGTAGCATGCCCGGTGCATTGCCCAAAAGCTCTGCGAACTTATCCCTAGCAATCCTCTTTGCCAGTTTGCGCGGTGTCGATTTCTTGAGAGGACAAGACATCCGCTCCATCAACCATCCATCCGTAAGCCCAGACTTGAATCCGATCGAACATGTCTGGGATATTGTAGGGCGCAGGCTACGGAATCATCCTAATCCAATCGAAAACTTGGCTCCATTGCGAGAGGTTGTGGTGAATGCCTGGAACACTATCCCACAGGCACAAATTCGACGGTGCATTAATATGCGTGAGCAACTCCAAGCAGTCATTCAAAATCGAGGGGGTAACACAAGATTTTGAAGTACAGATGAGGTGACCGTACATGAACGTGAGAGGCAAGGGGAACGTGAGAGGCAAGGGGTTTGCAAAAACAAACACCCCGGAGGAATCGAATCCCCGCCGCGTCCACGTCGTTGATCCTGGGTAACGCCAAGAGCGGAGGCACAACCGCAAACATAAGGTTGAAAAATTTCGAAAATTGACAATTTGAATTTTCCATGATCAAAAAATGAATAATTCGATTGCAACACCACGTAGCTGATAAAATCCCGTTCAAAATGCTCCGCGGAGAGTCGTTCTACGACGATTTGGTCAGAAGATATAGCAGAGTTAAGATTTCGTGGAGTTATCTGCTTCAAACTCACGTAGCTCCGTCAAAAAAGGTCGTAATGGAGTGAACAGGGCAGCATTTTTGAGAGAAAGGGTTGAAGTTTCGTAAAAAATTGGTCAATTTTAATTTCCGATCGATTTGAGTACAGTTTCGGGGGGTGCGTTTTAACTCGATTTTAGACACATTCGATATGACGTTCTTCTTGGTGAGTGATCAAAAAATCTTCGAAAATTGAAAATGAGTAAAACTGGTGAATGTCATGTAAAGAATATGAGATCAGCTTCAAAATGGTGTCCCGAAAATCGTTTTATCGAAACATCGAGTTGGTCAGAAGTTGACGCAGTTCAAAGATTTTTTGGGGTTTTTTACTTCAAACACGACTAGCTCGGCGGGAAAAAAACCGTAAGGGAACCGCAATAAAACCATTTCAAAGGTGAGAAAATTTCCTATCTTTCAGGCGAAATCAATTTTCGAGAAAAAAGATCCTGCTCTCCGTACATTCAATTCAAGTTTGCATCAAACAAAGAATTTACGCACTGTTCGTTTAAAAGTAGCGCTTCTATGAAACGCGACATGGAAACGGATATCCGCTTCATGGAGCTTGAAGATGACATTGCAAGCTTCAATTTGAATGCCTGTTCGTCCCTGTAAGAGCTTCTGGTTCAAAGATACAGCCGTTTAAAAATTCGCTATTTTACGCTCAGAGTTTAAGTGTTGCTTTAATTGTTTTGAGGAGTGTATGTACCAGTGCTTCAATGCCAATTACAGCTGGTAGCCACTCAAGTGCATGGAGACAACGATGAGTGAAAACAATACGAATTCGTTGCACAGCACCGTATACTGCAATACAAGAGCAATGTCCACAGGTCTAATTCTCACGAACTCCAACTCGCAAATGTCCAATTCAATTTAGTTGACAATTGCCAAGAGAATATCTAAATGTCCCAACTGGGAAGAGACCGTCAATCACCGATATTACGCTAATTGATATGAAATTCGATTCAACATATATTCAAACAGGGTCTGAAACTAGAGTTGGACGCTCAATTTGTGCTTATTATATCAATAGTAAGCCGACTGCCATTTGACGTTCGTACCAAACCAATGGTTGTATGACGGCCGAATCGGATGCTAGATATTGGGAAATCAGCCGGGGGCGTGGCTTCTCCTTGCGGCAGAAGCAGTTACTACTGTGAGACGCATTTTTAAATCAAGTGTCGGGTGTTTACGTTTGTGTTTACGTGAGAGCTTGATTAAACTAAAATTTTTAATTGTATTTATAATAAAATGAGGATTTCTATCCAAGAAGTTTGTAATTTCGCGTGTGCTGAGCCTAGCCATAAAAGTTTTGTAGGCGGAGAGAGTATACTTGAAGCAGGACATCTCATTAAATGTGGGTTACAATCATCAGCCAGCAATGATGATGTGTACAATATAATTACATTTTGTTTACAAACATCTCACTTAAAAGATGATCCACACAAAATCGTGGGAGCAATTTCCAAGGATGGACAAATTTTAGGAATGTCATGCTCATGTGAGGCTGGTTTGAGTGAAGCATGCAAGCATGTAGTTGCTACGCTTTTATTTTGTAATAGGTAAGTTTTTATTTACAAACATATTTATATGTCAAATATTACTGAAAATTATTAATGATAATAATAATAATAACATAACTGATGTTCTTAAGCTTGTTTATATGCTTTCAGAAATGATGTTGATAAGTTGTCAATTATTACGTGCACTGATAAAAAATGCATTTGGAGTGCTCCTCACAAAGCAGCACTTGAAAAGTATGAGCCTAATCCTTTAGGACAGCACAGCTGCTATGAGTTGAAGAAACAAAAAAATTTAGAAGCTCCCACTAAAAAGCATAAGAAAACTAAATCTCAAGTAGCAAAGGATTATCAACCAATAATACTAACTCAAGAAGATAATGATAAATTATTGAGTATCATGGTGTCAAACATGCATTTTAGTGCATTGGCAGAACACATGTAATTCACTACATAATAATGAAATTGCCTCTAAAAAATTTTTTTTATTTTTTTTTTTTTTTTCAATTTACTGTTTGCCTTATATGTACAATGTAATAAAATAGACTAACTTGTGATTATTTATTCTGTTTAGAGCTGGAAGGCATGACGTTATTGAAGAAATTAATAATAATTCTACGTGTGATCCTACTAAGATAAATGCTATTTTTCAAAACCAACGTTCTTCTAAATTTCTAAACGAGCTCGAGCAAGTAAAAGTTAATTCTCTCAAAGAATGCTGCCAAAAAATAATTTCAAATTTAAGTGGTGACGTAGTTGACATCTGCTTAAAAACTATGGAGTTCCACTCTACGGGGCTTGAAGAAAGACAATTAAGAATAACTGGCAGTGATTCTTATCAACTCTTTACATACAAAAATAATAAAAACCCTGATTAGCGTAAAAAATCAATCAAATATTTTTATTCAGAGTCGGTTGTTAATTGCTACACTCAGCATGGTTGAAAAAATGAACCATTAGCGCGTAATCTCTATGACGAGTCAGAGCCTTCTTACAGCGTAATAGAATGCGGTCTTGTTGTCTCTCACAATAATTCGTGGCTTGGTTTTTCACCTGATGGTGTAGTATCTACCGAATGAGACACTCGGTGCACCTTCTCAAAGTCAAAAGTTCACTTGACGTTTTCGACACGAGTTGAATCAGGAGAGTACAACTAGTGAACGCAGAAACGCAATTCAAATCGACTTGTAGCATCTGAAAGGTGAAGCTTCACGCTTCAAAATACTATTTTTTACAACTCTCTACCTCAATTTTTCGAGCGGTTATGAGTTTCCGAAATCGGACGTTTTTCGGACCAAAAACAGGGTGGCCCGCTAATTGTTGTGCTTAGTGTAGTAACAAAACTGCTATTAGCTGTAGGAAAACTATAAAATCGAACTGTGTCATCCCGACAAGAATTGCTACTGCATCCGAACACACAACACGAAGTTTTGAATAACTGATAAAATTATGAATCTAAACATGATTCTATTAATTTTAAAACGTACATATAATCTTTCACGTGTAATAAACACCAACTGTTTTAATAGCGACCTGCTTAGACTAGTTTATATTATCCAGCAGGTGGCGTATCGAAGGGGAATACTTCCCAATACAAACCGCGAATATATTATAACGGTCACGCGAATAGTGGAATTCGTTCATTAGGACAAGAAGGGCGTGAGATTTGGGATAATCTTCACATGAATACTTGTCGATTGGACTTCGAGATGACAGGACATCTATTATAGTGCGAAATTAAATATAAAAGTCTAGAAGAATGCGAGAAGAAGGCCACTAAGAGGCAGACATTAGATTCACAACACCGATCCTACGCCCGAGCTGCCGTAGCCTTATTTTCGACGCGCTGTGTTTTGGCTGCGGGCGAGGTCAAGGCGCCTGGCCGTCTAGCGGTGAACTACGGGACTTCATCTGGCACTAACTTCGAGAGACCTTTTGATACACAGCATAGCTAATTGTGTTATTACTTCTTGTATCTACTTGTGATCTATGCGTGTAACAGTATTATTTGATTTTGGCAGGATCATCAATGATCGCAACATGTCATAACGTCCATCAAGGAAGTAGGATAAAATACTCAGGTAGTATTCGATCAAGGCCGTTTGGGTTAGAACCCTCGGTTCAGAGGTTGATAACTACGAAGAAAAAAATTATTAAGCAGAAATTCAGAGGAGGTTCGAAAGCTTGGAAAATTCTGCGTCTGCTGGATCATTTTTGAATATCGAGAAAAAACCGCAACGACAGTTATGACCACCGAAAGGTCAAAAGCGTGGTTTTTTAGGAGATGACCGAAGTAGGTTAGGTTAGTCGTATGAAATAGTAAATGTTTGTGTTCGTTATAAATTGTGTTTATGGGTAAAGTTAATCATAGTCCCATTATAACAAGGTCGAAAGCTGAGTCGTCTGTGAGGCTATGTGAAGACAGTTCGTCATCACCTGTTGTAAAGAAGGTCAAAACGAACAAAGATCTGTTTACGAAAATGGAGGAACAAATAAAAAAGTTATGAGCTGATCAGGAAAGGTTGGCAAGAGGAAGAGAGGAACTGCAAAGAGAAAAGGATGAGATGTTATCTCGTCATGATTTAGAAAAACAGCTACATCTCATGCAAAAGGAAAAAGAGGCACAGACCCGAGAATTGAATGAATTACGTAGAGGAACATCAGCTGGTCAACAGGTAGATATGACGGGTCCGTTGGTGGGTAAATTGATCAATCATTTTCAATACATGCAATTAGACATATAAGCACCTAAATTCGGTGATGATGACCATGAACAAAATCCATTAGAGTTTTTGTCAAGGCTTCGAAATTATTTTACTATATGTAATGTTTCTGGTGCGCAACGTATGTGGATTATTGGAAATATATTAAACGGTAGAGCAAACATTTGGTTTGATATTAACAAAGATAGATGTGACACTTATGAAAATTTTGAAAGATTGTTCAAAGCGAAATTTTATTCAGTACAATATCAAGTTAAGTTAAAAAATCGTTGGTGAATACGACGGTGATGACCACAAGCTGGAAGTTTACATAGTTATTTCGAAAAACAAAATCGTGAAGCGAAATGGTTTGAACCTAAATTATCAACGTACGAAGTTAATTATGCGATAGTACAGCAACTTCCATACCGAGTCAAAGATATATTAGCCGCGATCAATTTCTCAGCTACACAAGTGATTTTACAAGCATGAGCTCATTTAGATACGTCGTACGAGGAGAAAGAAAATATAAACAAGAACAAACCAGGTAACTCTTCTGACTACAATCGAAATAATATTAATACGCAAATGCAAAGTATGAATATGCATCAACCACGACCACGTTATCATAATAATCGAACGAAAGACCAGAATCAAAGTAATACTTCAGTAAATTTTACAATGCCAAATATCAATTTTCCACCTCCTACAATAACAAATTCAAATAGTCATCATTTAAACTAGATTTGAGTGCGATGAAAAAAGGTTCCACATCGTACCATAATAATTATTATAATTTGGTTGAGGATCTTACAGGTAACATAGTCAAAGAAACTGATAACGAAGATAATGATCAATGTTTAATGTATCTGCATTTGTTTATAACAATCGGAGGGATTGCTGTAAAAGTCTTAGTAGATTCTGGTAGCCAACTTGTATCTCGAAAAGTTTATATAAACTTGAAATTGAAATCTTCATGCACTGAAAACATACAATATATTCAAAATATCAATTGTTTGAATAATTCTTCGAATGTCGTAAATAATAATAATAATCTTGAAAATAATAATGACATTGAAATTGATGTAAACATGCCTAGTACAGAGGATGTTTATGATAATAATATTAAAATTGTAGGGAGCATGCCTAATATAGAGGATGCTATCCAGCATGATAATTTGATTGTGTCTTATAATATGTCTATGCAAAATCATAATCTATGTAATTTCGTTGATAATTCTGTGAAAAATATTTACGCCAATACTGATTCGCTATCAATGTCATTGTCAAAAGGGAGTCTAGCTTGTCTATTTGAATCTGATGAAAGTAATAATTCCCGTAGTACCAACAAATTAGGGGGTTTATCCACGTCAAAACTTATTCACAACAACGGAGTTTTAGGAAAAATAGATGAAGTTGAATTTTTAAATAGTCAAGAAGATCATAATTTTTATAGAGATTTGCGGGTGATCGCGTCTCAACTTACGATGATGAATGATGATTAGAGGAATGCTAT
>NC_064032.1:8708650-8743650 GCF_917208135.1 Athalia rosae | reverse complement strand
GATCAAGTTTGGTCATCTTCCCGGCAACATCGGCAATGCCGAGGCACGTGGATCTAGCCAAAACGTCCTGTGTGTACAGCGGTATCTCGTAGAGTAGGACGAGTTGAGCGCCGGTGTCCAGGATCTTCTTACTCGGAAATCGTCCGGATTGGCGATTCCCTCTCCTAATTAGGCCACAGGTGTAGGGCGCAATTCTTCGGTTGACAATTGAATTTGCCTATTCGGCGCCTCTCCTTTCCTCTGACGTCATCATCCATGCTTCCTCATCGGCCGCGCTCGCTTTTGAATACTGACCGGCTGGCTGTCTGCGTTCAGAAGGCCATCCAAGGCTGCGTCGACTCAGGCACTTGGAGTCCTCATCCTAAGAGCAACATCTCTATCCTATGTCGTCTCGGGAGTCGGAAATGAGTCCTGGGCTCACTTGTGCCTCGGCTCCTACATGTCTTCCTAGGCAGAACGTCATCTCGGGAGGTTACCAAGTTTTACCCGGTGACGGGATCAGTTCCGGAACGGTAGATGTTATTTTGGTCTGGCTCCTGGCCAGTAAGTTACGGGACGGGAGGTGACACTACTCAGTTCATGCCACCCTATACGCCGCCTTCCGTAGCATCCATTCGTCGATAGCAGAGCGTCTTACGCACCTATCGTCTAGCGGGAGATCGTAGACGGGTCGTCTTGCGGTTCTATACGCCGGTAGCGATTCGGTAGATCGGGAGGCGGGAGATGTTGGCGATGCTGTCATCAGCTGGTGGTCCGGTCCACCACGGGAGAGTGCACATCGGTAGTCTGATTGGCACGGATGACGTCAGAGTTGTACCCTCGGAGGAAAGGGCCTGGGAGGTCCTCGTAGGTCGTCCTGGCTCAACTCGTCGGTATTTTCCCAGGTCCCATAAGAGAATATTCGGAACAACAACGAAAATTAGCTTAACATACGGAATATCTCTTATTTTAATTTAGCCTTGGTGATTCGTTTCGGTGTGCTGCAGTTTTCTAGATTATTAACGAAAAACGGGAGGAAATTCCGGGAGATTTGGGTGCCGTAGTAACGGGGCTGAAAACGCCACGTTACACAACCGAAACATGAACGCTCACAAACTTATTTTGAGAAAAATGAAATATCTACGGAACCGTTCATGTTAGGACATCAGTTCAGTAGTGCTTTTTGATGTAAAATTTAACGCCCGATCTGATGAATCAATAATAAATACATGATTCCATTTAAAAAACAAAAGTTGACCTTCATATCACCTTAACGCCTCCACCTACAAAAAAGCCAATATCATCAGAATCTGTCCCCCTCGAAACCAAACAACTTTGATCAGAAATATTTTTCTCTGCAACCAATACTTTCCGAGATATTCGGCTGCATTTTTAAAAATGGGACACCCTGTCTTGTAAGTTTTATTCTGTTATCCCAATCGACCGACTTGGCGGAACTGTAAACCAAGACCACAAATTCACGGTAGGTCAAGTTCTCGGCAGCTGACTTATTCATATTCGGATTACCATCCACAAGATGAAGGATTGTCCATCTTCGGATGAATAGTTTTGATCCTTGTGCATGAGAATACCAATATGGACAAGTGAACCACTGAGAATTAAACCTACTGTGCATTTCTGGTCGTGATTTACATTGTACCGAGCTCGTTGGTTCGGCTGTTGGGACTTTCAGGTGAGTGAGTTATTTAAAAATGGGGAGGAAACGGGGTTGGGGGTATAGGGTGGGATACAGACATGCATCTTATATATTCGCGCTATATTTAAATTCGGGTCTTCGCCTACGCCATTGCCACCGACTCAGCTGTAGAGTAAGCAAATGTAATGTACGATAGCTGCTCAAGAGCGATCTTGCTCTTCAAAAACCCACTCAAGCCTTGAGATCGTCTGTGACATATTTGGTAGAATATTACTAAGTCAGAATTGTGATTCTCACTGGAGCAAGTATAACAGTGAGAAGCTTAGAACTTCGACATGCAAGATTTGCAAAGCATTGGAATCTGGTATTGCCCTCGCCAAGGACTCAGCTGTAGAGTAAGCAAATGTAGCGTACGATAGCTGCTCAAGAGCGGTCTTGTTATTCGAAAAATGGCCAAGGCCGTGAAAGAAATTGTGATCTATTTTGAAAGATATAATATGTTGTACTATGCATGTCAATGTTATTACTTTTGAAACTTGTCTGGCAGGACGTTTTATGTTTTTTGTAATGTATGTGCTGTGTGTACGGCATGAATATTAGGAATACATAGGGTCTGTTTATTGTAGTTAGTTTGCTATATCTTGTTCTACGCATATTTATATGCTATGGTAAAATATTTTTACCGAATCATTACTTGTTATCATTCGAATCTAGATTTAGGATGTGTATGAATGCACCATCAATTTTATGCCTGGAATTACTAATATGAAGTGGAAATATGCCACCATCTTGCTTATAGTTTTTCGAAATTCTGAAATAAATACACCTACATCATTATTGTTTGCAAATTTTGCAATCAGACTCGTGCCAATCGCAAAATCAGAACTGTTCCTACATTCAGGGATGCGAATGATTGAAATCACAACAGATATCAATTCCGCGTATACGAATTCAGAATGGATTCATAATACGCGGTTGGAGCGCGCTGTGCAGCGGAAAATTCGAACACTAGTGTACCGTATGTCTGAAGACAATATGGCCGTCCGAAAAGCGTAGATTGTCACCTCCGTGAAGTTGGCGCCTGATTGAAATATTTTAATTTTATTATTGTATCAAAAAATTGCTCCTTAATTGCTCCTCTGGAATACGTTATTTTTCCTAATTGCTCCAGCGCCGTTTGGTCGTAAAAAAACTAAAAATTTTCCGGAATTTTTTTTTTTCTAGATTTATTTCCGAAGCCCGAATCTCCGCTTGAGGAGGGCCTATAGTGTTTTCAGCTATACTAAAAAATTGCTCCCAATTTGCTCCCAATTGCTCCGTACTTGTTGTTGGCTTTTTCGTTGTAATTTTGCATAAAAAATATAAAACCTCGTTCCACGGTAAAATTCGGTCTGCGCATGTGTCAACTAATGTATTGTCAGTTGCGACGTCACTCGCCAACTTCAGAGCGGTGGGTTGTGGCTTCCCACTCACGTTTCGCGCTGAAAATTACACCGAATTTGGTTTTTCATATCAGCTGCAGTCTAAGAAATTTAACGATGTGAAAAATAACTAGATTCCGGATCTCCGGGTCTGAATGAAATTGCGGAGCATGGGGCGCCAACCTAAGGACATCACAATTTATCAACTATCATAATCGGTCCACTTGTCCAACAATTTGAAAAGAACTCACCAAGGGATTCCCGAGATTCAAACTCATGTGGTAAAAACAAATGCCGTCCGCCAATTCCATAACCAACTCTAAGACGACGTATAAAGTCTAATAAATGTGGCGAAATTTTCCATCATGAGTGCGTGGGCTGCAATATCGAATAAAGAAATACTTGAGGTTCTAAAAGATTATCAAATATTGAATGAAGCCGGTAAAGTTAAGTCGAAACGTGATCCTACTTGGAAAACAATTTGTGCTACGTGGAAGAATCGTAAAAGAAGCATGAAACCAGTAGCGTTATATTTTCATATGTTACAAAATAGAAACAATGCCCTAAATGATTATAAGAAAACTCGTGAAAATACAAGTCTCAATACCAATGAAAGCACTCATTATGATAATGACGATTGCAGTGACCAAGTGTGCGACTCAAGCGACAGCAGCAGTGACTCTGATGAATATATTGTATTTGAACAAAATAAGAATCATCCAGCAATAAAAGCAAACATGTCTTTTTGTGTAGTCTTTGAACAGAAAGAGTGGTCGAAAATCGGACCACATACAAAAATTGATACAAAGGGGCAGTCGTATTATGCTCTCAAAAAGGGTTGGTCACATGCATTAGCAGAGCATATTTGGCAAGAACAAAAATTACCATGTGCTTTTAGTTTCAAGAGTGCTAAGATACGCTGCAGCAACGAGGATTCTACAATGCAGAATATCAAAGTAAATGGTATCTGCAAAGATGAATTGTGCAGAGCTGTAATTTATGGAGAGTGCAAACTGAATCCAGAAAAAGAACACGGCCCTGTTACATTTCATATTCAAACGCTAAATACTAAAAAAATACCACATCAAAAAAGAAGACATGTGCTAGGTTTGTGACAGAATTTCTTATCGATATGGAAAAATCACTTTTGGAATTGAACACTTCGGTTTTGAGGATGTAAGGGCCACAAAGTCTGGTGAAGTTTGTTATCATCAACCCTTTTTTTTTATAGCCTAAATTTGTGCAATTGAGATGTTTTTGTTCCATTCAATTAAATTCGCTGATTCAATTACTCTCTTGAGTCAGTCTATGAATTTGTTCTTTTATCTTACATTTGAAGTTTTTTTTCATTCAGACCTTTGACACAAGAGACAAGGTAGTAATTTTCAATTTTCCCAACTTTAAGCGTTTCATTGCGGTAAAAATTTGTTAAAATCAAATGTTTCAACAATGTTGGTTTAAATATAACTACATGACTGTTTTAACAATCTAATCAATCGATGCTAGGGTCGGCTCACCCAAGTGAAGAGGCACCGTGGAAAATTATAGAACATAAATAGTTCAATATAAATACAATATCCAAAGAAGTGTTATCTAAAAATAGAAATAACAGGGATATTTCTCACAGGTGCCCAAAGGGCCAATTTGAAATCGCAGCTGCTAAACAAGAAACCAGTTGTAGTGAAGCGCCAATTAGTTGAAGAATATATGAACTATGGTGATGAAATATCTCCTCTGATTCCTAGCGATGGAGTTCTGAAAAAAATTCGACAAGAAGCTAAAGATGAAGAACTTGGAGTCACTCACTCCAATATATGGGAATCCTTTGAAAATTTGTACACCCATGTTGAATTTTCTAAGGCAATACGACAATTAGGATTCCAGAAATTTTTTCTTTTTTACTGGACACCTGAACAAATTGACATTTACAATGATTTGATAAAACTCAATCCTATTGTATCTATAGATGCGACAGGGAGTATTGCTGAAAAAATTATGCGAGCCGGTAACTATCTTAGTGGGCATATATTTTTGTATGTCATAGTAACTTACATAGGTAATATAATAGTACCTGTGTGCCAACTACTATCAGAAAAGCACGATACACTCTTTCTTCAATATTGGATTTCTGAGTTTTTTAAATCAGGAGCTTCTATCCCGAAGGAGATTGTCACTGATATGTCTGCTGCATTACAGAATGCAGTGAGCCTTGCTACGAATAATATGAATTATAAGACTTATTTGTCAACATGTTATCTCATCTTAATTGGCAAATCACAAAAATTGCCAAAATGCTTTATAGGAGTAGATATTGCACATTTAATGAACTGCGCAGCTAGGCTGAAAAGCTTATCTCAAGTTGGTCCTGCTATCAAAGATTTTTATTTAAGATGTATAGGCTTCATAAGTACTATTAATGATTTCCCGAATTTCAAATCAGCTGCAACAGCAATATTTACTGTGGCTCAGAATAGGAGTAAATGCACTGATAAGGTATTATGGCTTATCAAAAGACTTGAAACTTTCAAATTTGATGATGATCTTCAGTACAAAGAGGTGAAAAAATACAAGCCATGCTCAAATAATGCTAATGATTGCGCCGATCATACGCAGTGCAATATAGAAATAAAAGATTCGGATACTGAGGACTCTATTTCAAATTTTATCAACAACATTATTCAGGAAACATGTTTTAATGCGGATAGCAGCAACATCAGTTCTAGTAATTTCGAAGATAATAATTTTTATTGCTGTCCAACCGCAGTTAGAGACTTGAAACGCTTGTTTTCCCAATTCCCTGCTTGGACAAATATAATGAGAAAACATTACAATTCACCAAACAAAATTGCTACCTCTGCCAGATCTGAAGCATACTTTTGTGACTTTAAATCATCAGTATTAGATGATCGAAAGCCTTGTCGAAGTGACAAACTATTCATCAAACATGTGAGGTCAATTGATAGTGTCACCAAATTAGCACGAGCTACCTATAATAATCAAAAAGAACTACAACAATTCGGTCAGAAGCAACAAAAAATGGGTCAGAAACTACCGAAAGCAAACAAAAATGTAGAAGAACGTAGAATCTTATGCGCTAAAGAAAATTGGAGAAATAAAGCATCGGACGAACATACTTATACGTATCTAGATAATATTTCCATGGATTCTTACACAAAGTTTGCGGTTGCAAATACTATTGACACAGTCGCTGTTGTATCAATGGATCACACCTATTCAATAACGAAAAATAACATTTCAACTGACAATTCGTCGATGATACCTGGAAAAGAAAGCAACTGCTTATCAGAAAAACCTTCACTAACTAGTACGGATGCCAAGGGCAACAGCGAAATTCTAATAAACTTCAATTCTCAAATATTTGATGAAAATGGAAATTTGTCGGCTAATAATTCTTTTGTAACGAGAAAGACTTTGGAGGGTAGCTTGGAACATAATATTATTTCAATTGACGATTTTTCCACAATATCTGGTAAAGAACATGAACGCTTGTTGACGAAGCCTCCGTTTGATAGCACTATTAACAATGCAAACGAACAAATTTTTACATGCCTACAGGACTCAGTGATCGTAGATGAAAATAAGAATTTCACAGTAAATAGTTCTTTTGTGAGGAACAAAACTTTCAAAGACAGCTCAGATGACAATGAAGTTATTTTAATTCATGATTTGTTCACAATATCTGGCAATGAAGAAAATCACTTATCTCGAAGACTTTCACTTAATAGTCCTAATGGCGATCACAAAGACGAAATTTCAAATAATCTAGACTCCTTGATCATGGATGGAAATGTAAATTTTGCAGAAAAAAGTTTTCTTGGATCAAATACGACTTTGGAAAATAGCTTGAACTTAGCTCCAATTGCAAGTTCGACAGTGAAAAGCTTACAGAATATTTCATTGATTGCAAATTCGGAAAACAACTTCTCTATTATTATAGAACCTGAAGTACCGATAGAAGACCGAGTAGCTGAAAGTCAGAAACTGTTAGAAAGAAACAATCATCATTTACGAAAACGAGGAAAGTATGTGAGTGCATGCCCTGATGTTAGAATAGTACACCAAAAACCAAAGGGAACAAAAATATCAAAGAAAATTATCTTCAATGGTCACAGGTTGCCACCACGAATCATATTGGGAAGTAAAATAGCATTGAGAAACACCTGTGCTTTTGACAGTGTAATAGAAGTAGTCACAACAGCTTTTAGAAATACACAGAAATTCGAAGATTTCGTCACTGCATCTCTAAAATCAAATCATCCAAATTGTTTCTTATCAGCTATGATTACCTTTGCACGAAATGGTCCGATAGATTTATTTTACAGTCAAAGAGCTAAGATTTTGCATTCAATATGTGCGACTGAAAACTACACAATGGACTGCCAAATGAATGTTTGTAGTCTATTCCACCATATGATGAATAATTATGATGCAACTGTTGAAAGCGAAATTTGCAGCAATCAAATTTGTAAAGCGAAAAAATCAAGAAATAAACCTGTAATCAATATTGGGGCACGTGAAATTTGGAATGCTGGTATTCAATGTTTAGAAAAATGCGTTATAAGCTCTATAAGTCAACGTACAGTTTACTGTAGAAATTGCAAACAAACTACAGCTCAACTAGTAATCAAAGTTGGACCGTACTTATGTATTAATACCGAAAATATATATGAAGGATCGATTGCATCATTTTCCGCTGGTAAACAGAATGAAGAATACTCCAGCAATCTGAAAGAAATTCCTACGACTATTGATATTAGGGGTGAAAATTACGTTTTGTGTGGAGCAATAAGATTCATTTCACCACAGAAGGACGGTGGCATTGGTCATTATATTGCTTATACCAGAACCATAAACAATACATGGAGAGGAATTGATGACTTACGAAATACTGCTAAGTATTTTGAAAATATACTTCCGGATATCAAAATAGCTCTTTTGTTGTACGCACATGTTTAATCTCATTAGCTGTTAGGTTTGTGAAGAAATGAAAGAAAAAACAAAAAATTTTTGGTCGTATGCCTTACCGTGTGAAGTTAAAAACTAAAGGTGCTCTCTGGACGGCTTTGTGTATTTTTTTTTTCTTTTGTACTCAACTTGGGAAATGACTACAAAAATATCATTATTATCTCACTTCATTATAAAGATGTAACAACTTTATGGCTGTCATTTTCCAGTATTTTTCAGGGCTTTTACAAAGGCTAGATTACATAAGCTCTAGCAGTTATTTAAAAAAATATATCAATAACGTATGTACCTGATAAGTCTTGTAAGAATTACAAAACAGAATATACTACGTATCATCATCTACACACGTCCGTATGCAACATTACAAAAAAATGTTACTGTGATAATAAAAATAACTGTTAAAAAATTGATATAAATTTGCTACCCACCCTTTAATTTATGTTTTTTTCAGATTTTATTGGCATTTGCTGTCTACTTTCATCAGGTTTTTTTTTTTTTACTATTTTACATCCGTGACAATAAGGTGTCACTTATTCTAAATTGGGACTGGAAACTATGAAAATAAATTGATAATCTGAGAATAAGATCGTAACACGAATTCGGTAATAATAGGTAAGGTGTATGCGAAAGGTAATAATAGCTGGGGTGGAGAGAGCAGCATACATACCGATAGTAGATCTTGCAGCGAGAAAAATAAATACTAGACCACACACAATATTAGTTTTCCTGTTGATTTATTATTGAATTTTTTAAAAGTAAGTGTTCATGCAGAAACAATAAATTAAAATTTACGAAATTTTCTTACATTATTATTTATCGATTTATAGGTGTAGTGTTGGGGATAATAACTTCAGAATTAGAAATATGTTACAAAATTTTTTTGCACTTATAATGTCTCATAGATCATTCATCGCAGAACAGGTCTATCTAGTGCAAATGACATTTCAACTGGTAGTCTTTTCGGTTCCATTATGGTGTGTCAATGGGCTGTCGCTGAATACTGAATGTGTGCAGCCGAACACGTACTGCATGAATCTCCAGTTTCTTCAGGATGTAACTATAGCAAGCTCGAGAACTCTGGAATGAAGCACGTGGTGGTGTTTTAATGTACAATAATCCAAATTTCATGAGGTTTTGTAATGATAATGTTATCATACCTATATTGGTTTTGTAATCATCTTGTTCCACACGGTCTTGCACTGTGACAGATGTCTTAAAAAAATATTGTTATTTTGATTGTATTTGCATCAGTGTAATTAAAAAATAGTATATTGTGCACCAAGGGAGGAAAGTAGATTTTTGCTCATGAGTAAAACTACTTTTTGCTCCCTCTCTACAGGTAGCAAAATAAGCCTTTCCGTTCATGTGTGGAAAAAAAAAAGTTTTCCCTGCTTGTTGATGAACCATGTTATTCATTCTCACTGTGACACTTATTACTCTAGTTTTTTGACTTTTTCCGATTATGGGTAGGGTACATTCATACTTTGAAGTAGATGATAGAAATGTCAGAACGTGTTGGTGACTTTTTTTCTTCAGTAAGTTTTTACACTCTATTCGAGGGTATGTGTCAAAGATATCATTACGAATATGGATAAAAAGTTGCAAAGGACCCCGCACAAACCTCATGGGAATTGGGTTTTGGCAGAATTTGTCAACTTATGTATACACCACTCCTCACGTATAAAGCAATTTGTTGAAAAATATTCATTTTCAGATAAAAATCACTACATTGAATACTAACAAGAAAGGCCACATTGACTGGTTAAACAAATTGCTTCATACTTGAAGAGTAGTGTATAGACTAGTTGAAAAATTCTGCCGAAATCCAATTCCCATAAGATTTGGAGCTTTTATGCTCCATAGGAGTCAAAATACTGAATATAGAGCATCGTGGCCATGGCGACTTTTGTTCAAAATGACAAAGCTAAAATTTACAAAAAATTCAGATAATTCTGCCGAAACCCAATTCGAATTCCCAAAAGGTTTGTGCAGGGTCCTCTCTATCTAAATTATTGCAGCTTTTGAAACTTCTTGCATACACAGCCGCATAAATAAATGAATACATTCATACACAGGTACACATAGATACACTGAGAGAAGGATATGCAAAATTTGGTTATATTTTGTAATTACTAGATGGATCCACTGCCAGTACAAAGGCTAGTATGATATACATGAATTATTTTCCAATAATTATACTAATGCATAGTCTCCTCAGTATCATTCATTAGTATAATTATTGGAAAAAATTCACGTATATCATACTAGCCCTTATACTGGCAGTCTAGTAATATACAAAATAAAACCAATTTTTGCATATTTTTCTCTCAGTATACATACTTATTGCGTGCAAGAGGCAAAAGTTTATAATTCTGAGGCAACAAAATCATGAAAAATTTCACCCAATATTATTTTTTGATAATTTTGTTGCTTGATGTTCATAAACTTCAGCCTAATTTGGTGTTCGTGTGATAAAACTTCTTTTAAAACAAGACAACTTTGGGTAATCCGAAGATCATTCACCTGAAGACGATGTCATGTATATCCAAATGACGAATCAGCCTGTAAGAGAAAAAAAGGGCCAATGAAGTCATAATAGTACAGAGGCGGTAAACGTAACCTAACGTAGCCTGACAGGATTGCAAGTTGATTTGCTCTATTAGCGTCGTAATTGAATAAAAAGAATATGAAATTTGTGATTGCTTAGAAATATCCAATCGGTGAATAATTTTTGATATAATTAATCCATCAGAAATTCGAGTAAACTAATCACACTGATAAAATTTCGATAATCTAAATTGAGCCAACCACCACAAATCTCCGAATTACATGGCAGCCTCCTATGCCTCGTAAGATCTTAATCCTTTTTGCTTCATGCGTGACTGGGCCTAAACCACCTAGCAACTCCAAATAAAGAATGGAAGCCTGTAAAAAAAAAAATGAGTCAACAATGAAATTGAAATGTCACACAACTTACCAAACCTAACCTAATCTGACCCGACATCGGTTCTGTTTCATTCGCGCGGAAATTGATCGAAAATACACATAAAATTAGTAATCAAATCGTTCAGAAGTTTGTCATCCACAAATTATACCTTCGATATTGATAAATTTTTTGGACAAATTGATCGGATCCTCAACTTAACCTGTAACTTAATCGAGCGGTCGCTAATGCTGACGCAAGTAGAAAATAGATTCACATCGCTGCCGCGCCCTTGTCGAGCCAAGTATTAACCCTTTCTGCTGTATGGATTATTAAAAAATTTTCTTATATTTCGATATTATAATTGGAAAATTTCTTAGACTGCAGCTGATATGAAAAACCAAATTCGGTGTAATTTTCAGCGCGAAACGTGAGTGGGAAGCCACAACCCACCGCTCTGAAGTTGGCGAGTGACGTCGCAACTGACAATACATTAGTTGACACATGCGCAGACCGAATTTTACCGTGGAACGAAGTTTTATATTTTTTATGCAAAATTACAACGAAAAAGCCAACAACAAGTACGGAGCAATTGGGAGCAAATTGGGAGCAAATTGGAAGCAATTTTTTAGTATAGCTGAAAACACTATAGGCCCTCCTCAAGCGGAGATTCGGGCTTCGGAAATAAATCTAGAAAAAAAAAAATTCCGGAAAATTTTTAGTTTTTTTACGACCAAACGGCGCTGGAGCAATTAGGAAAAATAACGTATTCCAGAGGAGCAATTAAGGAGCAATTTTTTGATACAATAATAAAATTAAAATATTTCAATCAGGCGCCAACTTCACGGAGGTTAGATTGTCGAATATTTGCTAGTTTCAAGTATTTGAGCGTATTTTAGACTTTTCCAAAAAAATGAGAGGTGCATTCTCTTTTTTTTTAATTGCTAGGATGGTGCGCTGGGCAGTCAAAGTGGTAAGCAAGTGACTAAACTAGTGTATAATTGGTGCGAATAGAGATGACGGGTCCCCACGCTGGGAAATCATGACGACGCACCTCGCATTTTCTAAAATTCAATTTCATAGTTTTTTGACTTTAATACCTGGTTTTCCCGACCAGCACTCCTTCCTAGCAATTAATAAAAGAGAATGCACCTCTTACTTCTCCGAGTAAGTCGGAATACGCCTAAATAGTTAAAACTACGAAATCTCGCATAAAAAATGATATATACATTGCGACGTGGCTTTTAAGAATCAACCTTTTTAGTGGCCCCACGTTGGGCGCCACTTGCGACTTAGAAGGTTTTCTTTTTTCCCCCAGGCGGGTTGGACCCGGGAAAACCCACGTGCCTTCGGCGCGATCTGTACGAAACTGAAAACGGAAAACGGAACGGAAAACGGAAAACGGAACGGAAAACGGAACGAAAAGATTGTTGGGCGCCAGACGCGTGTCGCGTCACTTAACGAAATAACAAAACTTACGGAATAAACGAAAGCAGATCCGGCGGAGTGGCTGGCTAGGCACAGGCTGTTCAACAGCGAAATAAATGGTAGAGTGGCGTGGATCCACAACAACAATTCGGGCACAAAGAAAATAACAATAACGTAACGTAATTTCGGAAGACTGTATTTTAACAAATTCGGTAGGAAATACAGAATCGGTAGATTTACAATAGGTCGAGAGTAAGAAAATATAATTCGGTTAACGGTAGCGGGAGATCATTTACGGGAGTACAGAATTATAATTTCGATATTCGAAAGGCCTACGGGAGTTTACTGATTCTTTTACAAATTATCCGAATGTGCGATAATTACGAACGGGAGAAAAGGCGCGGTTTTACACGGAGCGCTTTTCCGTGGCTACTCTACGGTAACAGACGATAGATTTTCCAAATTGATCGGGAACGTAACGGAACGCAAGATTTATCGTAGGGGTAACAAATTACCCAAAGAAATGACAAATTAAATACGGGAGAAAATATTACATAAATTATAACAAAATACCATACAGCATCACCAAATATCACCAAGGCTTTCCTTAACGTAGTACCTCAATTTTACTCAATAACTCAACGTATTAACTGATGCCCCGTGCAGCAAATGCACGGGAGAACGGTAGAAGACCAATTAAATGCTCAGAGAGCGAAAATACAAAACGTACGGTCACTGAATTCAGCCACGAGGTAAACCGGAAGGAATTACAGAGTTGCCCAAAAACCGAAAAACGTAACGGACCGGACCGTACCAAATTGCGGTGGGGCTCGTTCCCACCGACTTATCAAATACGGGATGCAGTGGGCCTTTTACCCACTGACTTACACACAAAATAAACTGCGGTGGGGCTAGTTCCCACCGACTTACAAAAACAATAAAACAAAAATACGTAATATTTTAGGCAATTTGCAATCCCCACGTGGCTACTTCGTGCCTCTCTCGGAAGGTGGAAAACCTTACCTTAACGAAGGAGTTCGGCACCCACTGATTCTAACTTAATACAAATGTTCTAACTGGCTCTAGATTTAAATATACTGAGAACTAAAGGGCGGATAGGAGTGAATCTAAAGTGCAACGGTAGCGGTAGCGTTAGGTGAAAAACGGTAGCGAGAGACGGTAGATTTGGGAAAGCGGCAAAGGAAGATCTGAATTGGTGCGGAAGGGTCTAGCCAAAACGTCCTGTGTGTACAGCGGTATCTCGTAGAGTAGGACGAGTTGAGCGCCGGTGTCCAGGATCTTCTTACTCGGAAATCGTCCGGATTGGCGATTCCCTCTCCTAATTAGGCCACAGGTGTAGGGCGCAATTCTTCGGTTGACAATTGAATTTGCCTATTCGGCGCCTCTCCTTTCCTCTGACGTCATCATCCATGCTTCCTCATCGGCCGCGCTCGCTTTTGAATACTGACCGGCTGGCTGTCTGCGTTCAGAAGGCCATCCAAGGCTGCGTCGACTCAGGCACTTGGAGTCCTCATCCTAAGAGCAACATCTCTATCCTATGTCGTCTCGGGAGTCGGAATGTAGTCCTGGGCTCACTTGTGCCTCGGCTCCTACATGTCTTCCTAGGCAGAACGTCATCTCGGGAGGTTACCAAGTTTTACCCGGTGACGGGATCAGTTCCGGAACGGTAGATGTTATTTTGGTCTGGCTCCTGGCCAGTCAGTTACGGGACGGGAGGTGACACTACTCAGTTCATGCCACCCTATACGCCGCCTTCCGTAGCATCCATTCGTCGATAGCAGAGCGTCTTACGCACCTATCGTCTAGCGGGAGATCGTAGACGGGTCGTCCTGCGGTCCTATACGCCGGTAGCGATTCGGTAGATCGGGAGGCGGGAGATGTTTGCGATGCTGTCATCAGCTGGTGGTCCGGTCCACCACGGGAGAGTGCACATCGGTAGTCTGATTGGCACGGATGACGTCAGAGTTGTACCCTTGGAGGAAAGGGCCCGGGAGGTCCTCGTAGGTCGTCCTGGCTCAACTCGTCGGTATTTTCCCAGGTCACATAAGAGAATATTCGGATCTCTTATTTCAATTTAGGCTTGGTGATTCGTTTCGGTGTGCTGCCGTTTTCTAGATTATTAACGAAAAACGGGAGGAAATCCCGGGAGATTAGGGTGCCGTAGTAACGGGGCTGAAAACGCCACGTTACAACTCCCCTCCCCGTGGGGGAAGACCGAATAGGTCTTCAACCTTCGCTAACGAAAGAGAGGTCACGAATTGGCCGTACTTTAGATCTGAGTTACGTAAGTGTCCGGACGTTGGTGATACTGGATCATGAAGATTCTGATGGTGGTCGGAAATACGGAAGCGGGAGGTTTAACGAAAGAAATGTTCCAAAAGTCGCGGGCTGTTACCGGGAGCGATATAAATTTCTTATTTGCGTTATCCCTTATTAAAACGTTTTCTCGAAGTATCTATGTCATTATTTGGAAATGGAGTTATTGGAAGTGGTTTGGATGTGTCTGTGGTTAAAACAAGTCTTGTTACACAGTCGCTCTTAAGTAGGGTAAGAGCGGAACATGGAACGCGCCTCGTTGAATCGACTGTGATTATACAGTCGGGACTACCAACAGCGTTCTCAAACATCAGCACTAATAACACAATCAAAGATACATATATAATATCAAACTTCAGCGTGATAAACTCAGCTGTAGCAGTTAGGGATGGAAGCATACGATCAACCAGTATTATGGAAACATTTAAAGATAATTGGACGTTTATGAATGAACGCGACGTAAATACTAATTTAATTTCAGTTACGGTATATATGAAAGTTCTCAGTCAAGTGTTATCTTCCATTGGTATACCAGTTACACCGAATGCTACATATTCGAACATTGCTGGAGTGCCAGAAGTTATTACGGCTGCAGACCTTGGTGACAGATCAATACGTAGTATGATGACCCGATTCGCTGATCAAGAGTTGATGACGCGTATGACGTTACAAGACGACAGATGGTGGGTGAGGGGACAAAAGTTACACGCACAACCAACAATATTTTCAGATTGGAAAGGCGACGATAACGTGTCTGAATACAGGCCCGTTTGGATCCCAATTACAGAGTATGAACTGCAATTTATAGATGCTGGTACTAGATTATTAGCAACCTATTTTACTGCCGTCACGCCAACTTTAAACTTCATACGAAGTTATTTTTCGGACCGATACGTCGTCGAGACGAATGCATTTTACAACAGGATATACGCTGGTAAAAGAGACGATTGGCCGCATATTCGTCTACCAGTTCCGGTGTACAATAAAATTAACATTGATATATATTATATATCTCGCTCAGTGCATTACCGTGCTGGCGTTATGTTACGTGGAGCTATAAAAATAAATTTAATCGTATCGGAGATTTCGACTGTTATAACGGACATTCGAGCAACACTACGCGCTCAAGCGACGGTGGCCACTCAAGTCAATCAAATAATAGTCAATTTGCGTGCCTTTAACTTGCCAAGTACTATTGCTAACATGTTGGTAACATTGATAAATAATAACTTGGCGAGATTGTCGTTCAATCATAAACGTAATTTCATTAATCCAATGGATTTAATGAACATAGTTATATTTCAGTCAATACTATCACCAGCTCAGGTAACCGTCTCTAGTCGTGTTCAATTGAACAACATGATGGCTTACTGGCTAATCTCCGATTGTAGACTACAGCCTGGTGATAATAGAAATTTCGAGCACTATGATGAAGCTCAAGTTATGTTTTCTGAGATTCGCGACTGGATGGTTACGGTGGTAGAACACATTGATGCATTTATTCCATCAGCGCAGGTATTCATTCGTGCTTGTGTTAGAGACGTTAATAGAGTCAGAGATTATACTGGTCACCCTGATCAATATGAACGTGTATCTTCAGTCTCAGAGCTTGTGTGGGGGGCTGGTAGTACGTTGGAACATCAGCCACGCTATACATTATCTCTTGAAACGCGCGGGCAACTTAAGCTAACTAATAGTCCAATACTTATTCCGTACTTATATGATACGCTACGACACGGTACGGTAGAATCGCGGTACTCGGGAGGGTCGGTATCGGCAGGTTTCGGTAGGTTTGAATTTTCTCCGTCTAGCACGGTGTGCGTAGATTGAGGGCTCTGATGTTCGTCCGGTACTCGGAGGGCTATCTGCACGGTCATGCGGGCGTACTATTGCCGCCTGCGCCCCGCGTGGTCCGAGGAAGAGGAGTTAGATTACTCGTATCGAAACATGCTTCCGCGATACCAGGTCCTCATTCGCCGCGACGAAATCGTGGGATTGGACGAGTTAGAGTACGTCGCTCGGAATCTGGAGTGGCGATATAATTCGATGTCTAGCTATCAGGCTCCGCCACCCCCTAAACGTTGCGTCAAGAGTTAGAACTGCCCGAGGGCGTGATTGACACGAGGTACAATTTCGTGGTGGGTGCCCCGAGAGGGAAACTCCTGCGCACTGCGTGCAGCGTTGCTTCAGAACGCACGGAGGCAGGATTCTGCGACATAACGATTTGTGTTGTCAAGTTTGTAGCTTCTCAAGACAGACGGGAAGGCGGGTCGATGAGGAACTTTCCTATTCGACCTCTGCCGGAAGGTGTCGGCCCGACTTGACGATCAGCCGAGATAGTAGGACGGTTGTCGTTGACGCGCAGGTAGTGTCTAGCGAAGGGTCATTGGCTGTGGCCCATCGGCGAAAAGTAAAGAAGTACGGGACCAATGATAATCTTGTAGATCGTATGGCCGACTATACTGGAGTACCACGTAATAATGTTCGTTTTACCGCCATTACAATATCGTGGGGAGGAGTTTGGAGTCCCGACAGCGAGTGAGAGTTGTGTGAGGTCGGGTTAACCCGTAAGCAGTTGCGCACTCTCACTACTCGTGTCTTGTGGGGTTCGTGGCTTAACTGGAAACGATTCAATAGCATAACGTCACGCTATGAAGCATACGCACGGCGTCGGCCGAAATGAGCAGTGGTGGAGATGCCTTTGCCTGGCTTGTGAAGTCTGCCCACTGGGTACAATGCATAATCGACTGAGTGAATGAGGTGCGATAAGGTAGCACCTTGAAGGTGGTCTTGTGTTCCAGGGCGGTCACGCCGAACAGCAAAACGTAGACGCGCTCTGTAATAACGTACAGTGTGTAGATTGGGTTTCACTTAGCCTTTATTTGTTTCCCTCTGCCACTGGAACGTATAAGGGTGACCTGGCGAACGTCTTCAACTGGGGATCCTAAGTGCGAATCAACACGTTCATCATCGTGAGAGTCGTCAGTACCATAGGCTCCGCCAATAGGGAAGCTGAGAGTCACGATGGCTACCCAAATCGGACTGCAGAGAACCTTGGCGTCAGCCAGACGGGTGAACCGGTCGAATGACTAACTCGCAGCGTGAGCTAGAACTCAGGCCCTTGTTATGATACAGACGTGGGCGAAGACATCAGGTTAGCCTTGTCCTCGTATTAGGGACAAAACCATTTCATCACAAAATGGACTCTTGGGTCACGGAACCAGGCAATAAGCCTAATAGTAAAGTTGCGACCTGCTAGGCGCAGAAAATATGAAGACTACGGTCTCACAAAATGATAGGAGGGCGTTTGGAGCGCGCAAGAAAGACTCAATATTTTACGTCAAGGCTTTTTTACCATCATGAAGCCGAAGGTGGTCTGGTTCTTGCACACGCTCGAGCATTCTGATGCGCGTGGTGAGAAGCAGCTCAAAATACCCTGGTGTGAGCGCCGTCATGCACCCGGCACTTGGGAAAGGCCCCTTTTGCTGCATATGACAGAAAATATGGAATATGAACAGCCAAAAGCCTCGGAGGCGGCTGGCGGTTAGGATGATTCCTTGGGGTCCATGGTCGTAGCGGAGTGGTTGCGAAGAGAAGCGAGGGGAATGAAGAGGAGTGTGGCTACCACTCGTTCCACGCACCATAGTCATCGTGAGTGTTACTGTTGACAAAAATTCATCGGTTTATCCCTATATCTTATTAAATACGTATATAATTGATAATATAATCATGTGATCTTCGGCTTTTAGCGAAGCAAATTTCTCGATTGCAGCCTCATGACTAGGGATCGACTTAACTTCGGAACGATATGGCAGCTGTCTGCGGCACTAGCCCCGGTAAAAAGTTTATCATACATTCGCGCAATAGCAGTCGCAAGCGTGTGTAAGTACCGTAGAACAAACGCCGTATCACAAACTCCCTCACTTTCGTGACCTGCTGTTCCCTTATTTTCGAGGAAGTAAGGATGAAATACTCAGGTGATAGTGTTAATCAAGGACCATGAAGTCACCGTGTTTTTCATATAAATGTTCATCATGAATACAGATATAGAAATGCTTGGAGTAGCCAACTAATGGCTCTGATAAATCACCGGGTATTTTATTTGGGTAGTACTACGTAATTTTCATGAAATATTGAGTATTGTTTGATTTTAATTCATCGAGAAGTATAGCAATACCTTTCGTCACGAAGAAGACATTGTACAAAATTGAAATAGTTATTCAAAATATAATCATTGATGAATTTATTCAGCAACGATTGCAAAGCACGTAAGTAGTTTCGATTTTTCCTATAGAGTACTTCAAAGGACGTATGCGCCCGCCGAATATGCGTGCGTTTACTCGTATGATTTCAGATAATCTCGTCTCCCCGCTGTCTTCAAATTCACCTGTAAAACATTCTTGTTTTTTTCACTGATCTTTCTCCATTACCTGACTCCTACCTGATATAATTAGCTGACGTCTACCTGATATACTCATCCGATCGTGATTATGGGGAACTATTTATGTAAGAAAAACTTCGAATGATAACAAACATAGGGCAGTTTTTCGTGAATATCTAGTATCTAAATCGAAATTTACAAGAACAGCTGTATTCTAGAATTCTATTTATTCAAACTATTGAAGTAGTAGTATACGTTTATACATTCTGGTTCCTTTACCAGACGCTCACAAAAAATTCTGTTAATTGAAAGTTCATATGAAATCGTTGTAATAAAAAGTTCGAAATTATGCTGTACGTTCGAACACATCACATATGTATAGGTATTGTAACAAGTTACGTGGGCCAGCGACAGAGAACGAGGCCCGGTACCGGACACGCCAAGAACAGGAGGACCACGTGACGGTTAGAGGCTATGCAAAATTATGAAGCCGCGCTCTCGCTTGGGCGCAACTTAGAGTCACGCCACCAGAACTGTAAGAAGCGAACAGCAACCAAAAAACGGAGGGCTCAACCAGCTCACAGCCGTGGGTCAACCGACTGACTCATAACCTTGCAAATTCCACTTTGCTAAAATAGCATGTGATTCTTTTTACTTAGAGGAATTTTGCACAACTAAAATAGAAGTCGAATCTTTCTCCAAATTCGTAAAATAAAAAATTCACTTATATTAGGTATCCGGCGGAAAAAAAAACCTCGTTTTCATGAATTAAACTTGAACTCTGATCACCCAAAATATATTCAACAGTAACCCAGGCATTGAGCTGTAGCAGCATTTGTTTCTGCACGTGCAAACATAACCTGAACTCACAAAAAAAAAAAATCCTGGTAACAGCGCTCATTACTACATTTAAAAATTGACATTACAAACCTCCGGGTTATCAGTCTACAAGACTGTATAGAATCGAGGGTTAGAATAGGGATATAGCTAGGATGAAATATAATATAATATTACTTTTGTTTATGGCTTTTGAGAGGCGGTCGCTTATAACTCCAATACCTTTGTTATTCTTGTGAGAAGTCTATGTCATCAGCCATCAAACCTTGACTATGGATGATAATATTCAGTAATCCTTTTTAATTTATAAAGTTTGGGCGGAACTCATGATTTCTTTTTTGTCTGACTCATACCTTAGAGCCAGCTTTGGTGGACAAGGCACAAATTCGGCAGTACTGATTGAACGATGATAGCAAACCGTATCTGACTTTGTGTTATACCCTATCTTATCAGCCTGAACAGACAGGCAGGGAGATCTCCCTGATTTGTGGAAGGTAAGACGACTCTAGTGGAACTTCATAGTTTTACCCGAGTTCGGAAGTCGTGACTTTGCCAAATCAAAACAATTTCTCTTGACAGACCTGGTTTAATTGAGTTTATACCAGGTTCTTAGCTCTGAAAGGCGGCTCTGGCTTGGACAATTCCGAGTTCGTTTATCAACACCATCTTTGGACTACGAATTTGGTGGTATCATTGGTGGAAGGAGCCATAGATAAAGTTTAAATGCAAAAAACCCACCACAGCTCGATCGTCCGTTGAGAGCATACCTCATGAACGCCCGAATAACTTGCAGTATATATTTACAATACTTTAAAGATCAAGATTTAAACATATGTCGAACGGAATATGAAACGAAAGCCGGTCGAACGGTCACCACCAGTCACACGGTCATGTAAACAATCCGATACAAGCGAATACAGGATTATTTCTAGCGACGAAAACAAAATAAAAATCAAAAAGATAAGTAAGACTAATACAAATAAGAAAACGACAATGACTGATTCAAATGTTCCAATTATCAGGTCAGACCAGCACGTAGAGGTTAATGGCATACAGGATAACATAATGCGTATGGAAATACAAAAGGAGTGGCGGCGTTTGAAGGAGGAGCAGGCAAAAATCGATCAGCAAAGATCAGACTTAGAGAGAACTCGGTTAGAAATGATACAGCAAAGCCAAGCTGATCAACTCCAAATACAAATTCCGGACAATGATCAGGTGGTGAGTGGTTTGGTAAAGCACTTGCAATACTTGCACATAGACGTGAAGGTACCCAAATTTAGCGAAAATGGCCACCCTGTGGACTTTTTAGAAGATCTTGAGAGGTATTTTAAATATAAGAATGTTCGCGGTGACCACCGACTGTTAGTAATTGAAAGTATTCTAGAGGGAAGAGTCAAAATATGGTATGAGGTGACAAAAGGTATAATAAACGATTATGAGGCATTTAGGTTAGCATTCGAGGCAGAATTTTATTCCATTCCGGTTCAAGTCAGATTCAAGAACCAGTGGTTGTCACGTCGATATAGGCAACAAGACGGTTCGTTGCTAACATATTTTTACAAACAACTGAGGGACACAAGACATTTCCAACCGAAACTTCCAACATATGAAATCAATTATTTAATTGCGCAACAACTGCCATCGCGAGTTAGAACGGCATTGGCCACGGTAGATCTGGCAAATACAAATTTGGTTGTGCAAGTCCTGTCACAGTTGGATGAGGTTCACGAAGAATATGAAAAGCGAGAATCAGGCAGGGTCAATGGTCATCATTATAATAATCAGGGTCAGAATAGCGGCAATAAAAATATACGATCAGCAAATTTGAGCAATATCACGGTTGCAGAGGCGCGAGACAAACAAAATTGGCAAGCTTCGAGGGGATACCAAAGATATCAGGCACAGAGACCACGTCAAAATCGGGGGGATAGAAATTGGCGAGTGCGCCAAAGTCAAGCAGAACAGGTAGCAGTTGTACAACAAAATAGGCCCTCATATTCAAACCAAGACCGTATGGTAGTTGCAGACACCAGGTTTCCCCCGCCCAGAATCAATGACGGCGCCAGGATGCATTACTATCAGTTCAATAACACCGAAAGTAGACCAGCTTACCAAAATCAAAGATCAGATAGCAATTCGTGCGAACATTTAAACTAGAAGCGGGTGCGTTACAACGTGGTCCGGTAACGTCCCGAAAATTTTTTGACTTTGTTGAGGACCTATCCAATGAGGTGGAAGGAGATAAATCGGTGAAGGGAAGAGCTCGCGTAACCATAAAAGCATGCCCACATGCCGTAGTTCATGTCGCTGGCAAAACCATGCACGCTCTGATTGATACGGGCAGTCAGGTAACATGTATTTCTGAATTGACATATAAGAACATAGCCCATGAGATAGTATTAAGCGAATTCCCAGTAAGTAACGTGTATACAACCCCCGCCATTGGTAGCAAAACGACGACGGTACGACGCCAAGTACTTGTAGAATTTGACATTGAAGCACAACATTTTAAGCAAATTTTCTTAGTAATTCCCTTTTTAACGTCCGATATGATATTAGGAAACGATTGGCTAGAAAGAAACCGAGCGGTTATCGACTACGCAAACAATAGAATGTGGTTAGACGGATGTGAAGTGAATCGACGGTCGATCCTTTTCGAGTGCAACACCCCGGAGAATTTAGAGTCCACAAGAAACGGACAAATCACACATCTCCGTATTGTTCGCGAAGAGAACGAAATTAACCAACGCAGCAATTTAGCATGTAGAGATAAGGTAGATGACGTGTCATATGATTTGCGAAAAAGGCAAAACCCGAATCAGAAGTCAATTGTAGAGACGAATATTAATATTAACGAAGTCAATGGACGGAATGATTTAGTACGTAAGGATAATGTAGATGACGTGTCACATGATTTACAAAGAATACGAGACCCGAATCAGAAAATGATTTTAGAGACGAATATTGATGTAAAGGAATTAGTCAAACAAACGCCAGAAAAGGACGTAACATTCTTCGAGGAGTTGCATGCGATCGCGCGAGAGCTGATAGGATTAACTGAGAATCAGAAACATCAAATAGTCGAGACCATTTTACGCCATAAAATCCTCTTTTCGGACAAACCGGGTTGCGTAACCTCATATGAACATAAAATTCGGCTATCGAAAGATAAAACATTTGTACGACGATCTTACCCGGTACCGATGTCGCTTAGGGAATCGGTGGATGAAGAGATTAGGCAGATGCTGGAAGCAGGCGTTATAGAACGTTCAGTGAGCCCGTTTTGCAATCCGTTGCGAGTAGTAAAAAAGAAGACAGGAGCGGTTAGGCTGTGTTTAGACGCGAGATTTCTAAATGATGCAATCGATGGAGATAACGAGTCTCCACCCATAATTAGCGAGATTATGCAAAAGCACCATGGCATGACGTATTTCACTACCCTGGATTTAACGCATGGATACTGGCAGGTCCCATTGTCAAAGGAATCGCGGCCTTACACGGCGTTTCTCCATGGTTCCAGTCTTTATCAATTTACAAGAATCCCATTTGGTTTGAAAACTGCGGGGAGTGGATTCATTCGTGCGATGAGTCTAGCGCTTGGTGATAGGTTGCAAAATTTTCTGACTTATTACATAGACGACCTATTGGTTACATCTAAAACATTCGACGAACATCTTGCTCATTTGGATCAACTTTTCAAAGTTTTGTATCAAAATAATTTTACATTACGCCTCACGAAATCGTTGTTTGTCCGGAAATCGGTACCATTTCTAGGATTTACTCTCACGTCTCAAGGCATTTTTACAGATGAAGACCGTTTGAAAATAATACAAAATTTTGAACCTCCAAATAGCAAGGTCCAGTTGCAGAGATTTTTAGGTATATGTAATTATTATAGGCAGTTTAGTATTGCGCATTCTAGATTAGTAGAACCATTCCGCGAATTATTAAAGAAAGATGCCAAATGGATCTGGACACCATCACATAACCAAGCATTTATTTCATTGAAATCAAATTTCACAAAAGTAGTGACGTTAAGTCACGTGTTACCGAATAAAGAATTTAAGGTACAAACAGATGCATCCGACAAAGGAATTAGCGGCATATTATTTCAAATCGATGACGAAAACCATGAACGGATTATTTCACTAGTCAGCAGGGGTTTGATTCCAGCAGAAAGAAACTATACCACGACGGAAAAAGAGTTGTTGGCGATTATTTATGCGGTGTCAAAATTTAGAATATACCTAGTCGGAACGCGCTTTGAGGTAATAACGGATCATAAAGGCTTAACATTTTTAAATACTACACCTTATCAGACTGCGAGGCTAAGTAGATGGAGTCTGATCTTACAAGAGTACACGTTCACGGTTAAATATTGTAAGGGAAGTGATAACATCGTCGCAGATTTTTTCAGTAGGAACCCAAGTGGCCGGTTCAGCGAAGAAGTGACGGACAAACTAGTCATCGCAGATATTGATGCATATTTTGCATGCTACGGAGAGACGTCCAGTGTACAAGCGATTGTAGCAGCGTGCCAATTAGAGATAGATCCGATACTCCGTAAGCAATTCAAGAAACTGGCTACTGAACAGTCGCGGGATCTAGAATTGAACAAGTTCATCCGTAGATCGTGCGAGGGGGATGATAGGGTCAGGTTTCAGAATTGTAACGGAATATGGTTTCATCAAAACAAAGATGCACAAAGTTGGCAAATAGCGGTCCCGAAGTCAATGCAACATTTAATAGTCAGTTCAACACACAGCAAGCTCGGTCATGTAGGGATATATAAAACGGAAAAATATTTACAGCAATACTATTATTGGAGAGGAATGACACGAGATGTAAAGAAGTATATTATAACGTGTGATTTATGCCAGAGGGTAAAACATCTAACAATCAAGATGGAGGGAGAATTTCAGATGGTAAAAGCCGATAAACCAAATCAGTTATTAACAGTAGACTATTATGGGCCTCTTCCTGCCTCGATCGGGGGAGTGGCATATATTTTTGTAACAATAGACGCGTTTTCCAAACTAGTTACTCTATACCCAATGAAGAAGGCTACGACCCATGTAACTTTAAAGAAAATTATTGACGATTACATACAAAAAAGGGGTAAACCTGAGTGCATATTGTCGGATCACGGAACGCAATTCACATCGCCGATATGGAAAAATGAATTAGAAAAACACAATATTAAAGTAACATACTCCTCCATACGACACCCTCAGTCTAACCCCGCAGAAAGGGTAATGCGTGAGTTAGGCAGATTCTTTCGAACATTTTGTGCGGAGCAACATACGAAGTGGGTCAAATACGTCCCTAAAATAGAAACATTGTTCAATGTAACGACACACCACGGTACGGGATTTTGTCCGCATGAACTGCACTTTGGAACTAATCCGCAAGAGAAAATAAGGGAAATTGTTGAGTATCCACCAGCAATTGAGCAAGCTCATGAGGTAAAGATTATGTTGGCAAAGGAGCGTCTTGAGAAATGTTTTAATCAAAGGAAAGGGCAACAAAAAACTAAGAGCCGAATCCAGTTGACGAATGGTGATTTGGTTCTGCTGCGAGTGCCTCACCAATCGAATGCCATAGAAAGAGTGACACACAAATTCTTTCACTTGTTTGAGGGTCCATATCGAATTATTAAAACAGTTGGTGGTAACGCGTTTGTGTTAGCGGAACGAGATGACCAAAACAAGGTCAGAGGGACATATAATCGTGCAAGCTTGCGAATGTATTATCAGGCTACTCAACACGCTGACAAGTCGCACCTACCTCCAAACGCCGCTACTGTCTAGGCGAATAATTAGTTTGTAGTTGTAGGGTAGTCAATGTTCTTTTTGTTAGTATGTAAGTAATTATATTGTATTGTTTAAGTAAGAATATGACGTCAAAGATAGGAAAAGATTGTGCATGCAGCTTGACAAGTGCGCTCCATGCAAAGGGGGATGATGTAACGGGTCAAACATGACTGATTGAAAAAGGAAAAACATGAAAAGAGGAAGAGATAGGTAAGAGTAGGGGGGAATTAGGAGGAAGGTGCCGAAAGGCGAAATTAAGATCCGTCTCTTCTCCCTGGGCAGTTGTGAGCATCGCACGTTATAATTAAGATAAGTTTCGCATATCTTAATATATATATTTCTTGTGTGCGTGTGTATGTGACTGAACTCCTCCTAAACGACTGGACCAATTTTGATGAAATTTTTTGTGTGTGTTCGTGGAGATTCGAGAATGGTTTAGATTTACAGTTTGGTCTACTGGAAAATGTTTTTTCAATTAATTTCTTATCTATAAGGAGTTGTTGATTTTGGAATGTTTTACATTAGATCCGGCGGACGGCGCTATCATCGCATTCAATATTATTCTATTTCAATTTTAGTTTGTCCTGACAGATGGTGCTACGATTAAAATCCTGATAGTCAATTCTCCGCAGAAATATACAATGAGGCTTTAATTATGATTGAGGATATTTGTATTCTTATTTCAAACATGCCACTCATCCATTTTGGCATGCCGGCGCCGAACCGCCCAGCAGTAGATATCATCAACAGTGATGTTCAACGTGAACACCAGTTTGATAAGACTTCGTTGGCTACTTTTGTTGCTAATAATGAACAATTGCTTACAGCTGAACAACGAAATGTATATGATCAAATTAACGTATCAATTGCAGCACAACAAGGTGGATTCTTTTTTTTGGATGCACCAGGTGGCACTGGTAAAACCTTTCTCATCTCACTGATACTTGCGCGCATTCGATCACAAAATCATATTGCATTGGCCATTGCTTCATCAGGCATTGCAGCGACGTTACTTGATGGTGGACGGACTGCGCATTCAGCACTTAAGTTACCTTTGAATGTTCATACAAATCCCGAAGCAATGTGTAACATAAAGAAGCATTTCGGCATGGCTGAAGTTTTGAGAAAATGCAAAATTATTATTTGGGATGAATGTACAATGGCCCACAAGCATTCGCTTGAAGCTCTCGACAGGTCCCTGAAGGATATCAAAGATAATACTAGGCTTTTCGGTGGTGCTCTACTGCTACTGTCTGGTGATTTCAGGCAAACATTGCCAGTAATTCCACGTGCGACATATGCAGACGAAGTAAACGCATGTTTGAAGGAATCTTATCTATGGCGGAGTGTCAGTAAATTGAGCCTTACTATCAATATGCGCGTTCAACTACAAAATGATCCATTAGCGTCAGGATTCTCTGAACAATTGTTAGACATTGGCAACGGTAAAATTCAACTGTATGAAGATACCCAATTTATTAAATTTCCAGAGAACTTTTGCAACATGGTGGCTACCAAAGATGAATTAATAAATAGTATCTTTCCAGATTCAAGATATGACTATACTAATCATGAATGGCTACAAGAGCGAGCTATTTTAGCTGCAAAAAATTTAGATGTAGACGCCATCAATTTCAAAATACAACAGTCATTGCCTGGTAATGAAATTACATTTAAATCAATTGACACCGTTGTTGATCCTGACGAAGTGGTCAACTATCCAGTAGAATTTTTGAATTCTTTAGATTTACCTGGAATGCCACCACATAATTTGCGACTGAAGATTGGCTCACCTATAATTTTGCTTCGTAATTTAGATGCCCCGAGATTGTGTAATGGCACGCGATTAGTTATAAAAAAAATCATGGGCAACATTATTGAAGCGAATATTTTATCTGGAAAATTCCAAGGTGAAATTGTACTTTTACCGCGGATCCCAATGATTCCTTCAGATTCACCTATACCATTTAAACGCTTACAATTTCCGATCCGTTTGGCATATGCTATGACTATTAATAAGTCACAAGGTCAAACGATGACATTTTGTGGCTTAGATTTAGAAAATCCGTGTTTTTCTCACGGCCAATTGTACGTTGCGTGTTCCAGAGTTGGAAAACCATCGAGTTTGTTTGTTTATACTCCTCATGGACTAACTGAAAATATTGTACATCCAATGGCATTACGCTAAATTAAGTTTTTGTAAATTAAAAATAAATAAATATATATGTTATAAAATGTTTTGAGTGTAAGCTTTTTCACCTTTCATTAAAATGAGTTGAAGTTTTCATTTACGATGCTGTTATTTATTTAACAAAGTAATAACTTTTCAATAATAATTTTCATCAAAGCGGTCCAGATTGTTTCAGCTCATTAAAAGAAGTATGAAATTAAAGACGTGTGTACAGGACAACGTCTGTCGGGTCCGCTAGTCTTAATATATATATTTCTTGTGTGCGTGTGTATGTGACTGAACTCCTCCTAAACGACTGGACCAATTTTGATGAAATTTTTTGTGTGTGTTCGTGGAGATTCGAGAATGGTTTAGATTTACAGTTTGGTCTACTGGAAAATGTTTTTTCAATTAATTTCTTATCTATAAGGAGTTGTTGATTTTGGAATGTTTTACATTAGATCCGGCGGACGGCGCTATCATCGCATTCAATATTATTCTATTTCAATTTTAGTTTGTCCTGACAGATGGTGCTACGATTAATTTGAAAAAAATTTTGTTATTCAATTCATGTGCTGATTAAAATATTAAATGTAATTATTTTTTGAAGAGTTTTGAAGTGTGTATAAATAATTTTGTGAATTCAGATGTTTTTTTAATTGATTTTTATTTGTAAGGAGTTTTTGATTTTGGAATGTTTTACATCAGATTTGACGGATGGCGCTATCATCGCATTCAATATTATAAATATATCTTAATATATATATTTCTTGTGTGCGTGTGTATGTGACTGAACTCCTCCTAAACGACTGGACCAATTTTGATGAAATTTTTTGTGTGTGTTCGTGGAGATTTGAGAATGGTTTAGATTTACAGTTTGGTCTACTGGAAAATGTTTTTTCAATTAATTTATTATTTATAAGGAGTTGTTGATTTTGGAATGTTTTACATTAGATCCGGCGGACGGCGCTATCATCGCATTCAAGATTATTCTATTTCAATTTTAGTTTGTCCTGACAGATGGTGCTACGATTAATTTGAAAAAAATTTTGTTATTCAATTCATGTGCTGATTGAAATATTAAATGTAATTATTTTTTAAAGAGTTTTGAAGTGTATATAAATAACTTATACATTGTAAATTTAGTGCGGAATCGAAGTGAGTATATTTTTTATGAATTATCTTTTTCAATTTACACGTGCGTTTATTAACAACCAACATAACCTTCAAGTTTATTTGTGTAGTTAGAGGATTGAATTTTTTTAATTATTTTTATTGACAATTAATTCATTTTTGGAGATATTAAATAAAAAAACTCACAAAATGCGATTACATGTTCTTTATCTAAAATTTGTCATAATAAATCTTTTGAGTTAATTAATTAAAAATTCATTATCAATAAGTAACTCATATTCATTGTATAATGAGTTAAAGTTTTCATTTACGATGCTGTTATTTATTTAACAAAGTAATAACTTTGCAATAATAATTTTCATCAAAGCGGTCCAGATTGTTTCAGCTCATTAAAAAAAGTATGAAATTAAAGACGTGTGTACAGGACAACGTCTGTCGGGTCCGCTAGTATATATATATATATTCAATAAATGTTAATACGCCAGGGAGATCGAGCTGAACATAGGATTTTTAACGATTGTGATTCTTATGGTGCTGTGTTATATTTATATCCCGTTCTTACTATTTCATTGTTTATTTTTATCATATACACTTTTAGCACGCGTTCATTTATTTTGTACTTTATTCAATACCCGTTACGTGTCGCTTATTTTATTTATACACATAGAGTATTTTACTCGTTACTTTACATTATTCGTTTGTTACTTATTCTACTTATACTTGTTATTCATTTATATTGTGATTTGGTGGCGTCTCATTATTTATTGACCAGTCTATTTGTACCTCAAGAGGACCGAAGCATTATTTAAATCATGTTCATAATGAACGCCAGGAAAAATAGTATTTAAAAAAGGGAATAAATAATATACATTGATTGATACTACGAGCTATGAGATCATATAAAGTAATAATAAAATAAAATATCACAAAATCTACCAGATCAGGTGGGTAATATGGATTATTTCCATTGTTTTGTTTCAGAAAGTTATGCAAACAGTCTGAAGCCTTCACAATTGCTGTTACAGTATCCACATTCGCAATTATAGGCTTCCGGTATCATACGCCATTGTGCCGCGATTCGTGCCATATGCTGAAAAATACTTATTAATGCATTTGGATTGCACCAAGAGTTACGCAAGACTAAAGATATCGGAAACAATGTATAATCTGATACAAGAATGGATGATAACATCGCAGGGCTATGACGAACCACGAAGAATCCTGGAGCACCACAACGAGTCAATGCAACACTCTTCAAATCACGCAAATTTGAAAATCTTAAAATTTTCAACTGGAGCGTTAGGGAAACTTGTATTTTCAGATAATCATGTTGTATCTGATATTTTTATTTAACTTATAAACTCAACGTTTCGAAGCGCAGTTCAATCTTTTTATTTACTCATTTATTTGCTTCACCTGTCAATCACAAAAAAGTACCTGCCAAAGTAATATTTGCAGACATAGCTATACAGAATTCACCAGAATATACTAAAAAAGTATATTCTAGTAATTGTAAGTAATTGACATGGCTTAACAAATAATCTTTCCCGTAATAAACCGTAGTAACGAAGAAATATAAGATATATGTGATTGGTAAGACTAAAGGACATGGTCAAAAGCACAGAGATCCGCACACGGAAGACAGCTCGGCCAGGGAGCGATCGGTCAAACTCTCTGCGGCGCGGTCACTTTTCAGATGGCCCGCCCAATGGTTTAGTACCGTGCCCTCTCGCCAGATAGTTCTGACCGTCAATTTCCAGGCTTCTGATCGGCACACGCTCTGGCCTAGGCTGGGGCAGCGTATCTCGCATCCAGTTTCTATAGAGATCAGTGATTTTTTTCATTAGTCTTGTATATCTGTTCTTTTGTTTTTGGATCCATTCATTTCTTCAATCAATTATTTTTTCATCAGGCCATTGTGGCACAGGTAGGGCTCATCCTTTCCAGGCAGCTACCATTGTCGGTCCCACCGTAGGAGTCACTGCCAGCCCCTGGATCATCCGAGCCCGACTGAAGGAAGCAGGACTGAAGTGCAGGAGAGCGGCGAAGAAGATGGACATCACCAACAGACATCGAGAGGACCGCATCAGTTTCGCGCTGCAGGGGCTGACAATCACAGAAAAAAATTCGAGTAGGATAGTTTTTACCGATAAGAAAGTGGTTTTCTCGGATCAGGATGGCCGGTTAAATGTGTGAAGGGAAGATGAGGAACGCTACAATCCGCAAAATGTTGTGGCGGGGCATCACAGTGGACGCGTAACTTCAGCGTGTTTGGGTTGGATTTCGGCCGCTGGTCCAAGGGAATTAGTGAAAATAACGCGAAACATGAATGCCGAGCAATACATGATTATTCTAGAAAATGCATTGCTTTCCTCCGTGAGGGCAATATACCCGGCCCAAGACATGCCCATTATTAGTATTGTTGAGAACAAGAGCGCAGTGCATCGAGCCAGAAGCGTGCAGGACTGGTACACAACTCACCCAGAAGTGCAGCGGCTCGACTGGCCAGCCAAATCTCCACATTTTAACCCAATAGAAAACTGTTGGTCTGAAATGGTCCGGTGCTGGAGGCCTGTTGCCAGGAAAAGGGAGGAAGGCCTGAGTCTTCGAGTCGAAGCAAAGTTGGAAAAACTCCGCACCAGGCCAGAGTACTTTGAGGCAATTGTTGGTTCGATGCACCGTCAAATGCATCAAGAGTACTTTGAGGCAATTGTTGGTTCGATGCACCGTCGAATGCATAGTGTACTTGAGAAGGATGGTTGGTGGACACACTATTGAATGAGGACGTGAGCGCCTAAATTCCACCGCCTCGTTTTTGAGGACTTGTGTAGTTGGTGGGAGATAACCCAATAAGAGCCGACAACGAGTACTCTTTACCTTCCGCACTGTGTTGTTGCCTGATAATACAGAGTAATTGGCATTTTATTGAAATTCTTTTCCGAAGTGGTTTTTGTCTCTCACCATAACATTTCATACTATAAAATCCATATTCGTTTCAGGTTTCTCGAGTCTATTTTTCACTGCTCTCTAATCAACCAATTCTAATCAATTATCACGGGTATAGTTGTTTGTATTTTCTTCAACTTCATTAACTCTCTTATAGCTTTTGGTTCGTAGTATTGGTGGGAAAGGTAAGCATTGTATTTTCTAGAAGTTGTTTTGTCCAGGCAATATATTACATGATAACAAAATGGGAATTGTTGGGTATCGTCAGATAAATTTGAGGCTCGTTGTCATTCAGGGATAGAGATTGTTGCATTCAAAGTTACGGGGAGAAAGGTTTTAGATTTTCGGGTTATGGGTGTAGAGATCATTAAGCATGTTTGGAACAATTTCAGGGTTTTTGTAATGTTAGGGCACCCATCTTTTCCACACACAAAAAAAAACATTTCCTTCATTAGTATTTTCGGAGAACTTTGCCGTGATTTGCTTTCATTGTCAGCTAAATTCTTCATTATTCTGATATTTGGTGAATCAGTCGTAACAAATAGCTTTGTATTTCAAATAGTCATCTTTGTCTTTCGGAAAAAACAATCTCATCACTTAATAATTTTATATTGTGCATCAGATGACTTAAAAGACTTCAATTTTCAATTCATTTTATAGTTTATTTGTAAATTATACTCGAGGAAAATCATTATGTTCTTTTATATCATAGATTTTGCGTTTATTTCAAAAAGTCAAATCACATCAGTTTTTCAGTTTGTTCGTGGATTTTTTTTTGAAAAGAATTATTTCTCTCTTTCGTTGCGTTGATTATAGATTCGAAGAAAAAAATTCACTCATCACTAGTATAGTTTATTTTTTTTCAGAAATGAGTAGGGATTAATGATGAATATTGATTTATTGAAATAAACTATAGTTTTGACTCGCAGATCATCTTGTATATCTCACATTCATAACTCAGCATCTATGTTGGTTATTCTCTGTCTAAGACAAATTTTGTCTTATGAAATGGGTTCCATGCTTCATTTTCCACTTACAGGTTTCTCCTGTTCCTACTAACAATCGAATTCTGTAGACTACGATTTATCCTGAATCGACATATTGTAAATTAATTTTATACGAAAGATGATATGAATATCACATCCAAGTATGGATTATAATAATGTACCATCCATTTCGATGTTCAGTTATTCAAATGATTCTTTGTCGTTGAAGTGTTATCATGATCTTGTAAATAAAATCCCATAGCACATACCCAGAATCTTTTTATTCAGTCGTCAGCCTGTATGATTCGCACCACTGTCCCTTAATTGATTTCAGCTTCTAGCTCTCATATGCAACATATCAATGATCCACAAAGAATGATGTCCTCACATTGAGTGGGATAATGCATCATAGAACTTACCGTCGATTTTCCGATGGCATTTTCTGTAATAGTGTTTGGTATTCCTCAGTGTTGTTGATATTCTAGGAGAGAAAACACCTCGTGGTGTTACTCAGAATCACTGTTCTGGTTGTCGTGCGTGAATATCTCGCGGATGAAACGTAGACAACCCGGTTGACCCATGCCCGAAATCCAACGAGTAGAATGACGCGAATGCAAAAGGTATTTTTTCGATAACTTGAGGAGCCAAATATTATGCTCAGAATAATTGAACTTTCCGTATTATTGTTAGTTTCATACCTTTATCAGCGTCGTCATTCTTTGCACGATAGATGCGAATCTACGTGATCTGGGCTTGCGAGACGTTTTCGCAGATATTGACAATAGCCCAGTTATATGATGAAAAAATGACGGAATAATTGGAAGCGAGCTGAATTTTGGTGTACACCCTTATTGAGTGTCCTTAAACAACATCCGAAGTGTACCCTTCATTTGAACTTGAGGCTCGCTAGTTATCGGGCGCAGAAGGAAGCAAAATGAGGTGTTCCGCTCACTTAAAATTATTCCGTCATTTGATCCCAAAATCGTCTAATTTGACTGGACTACAAAGTTGTTCGCAACAATTGACGGAAGGGAAAATGAATGTTGAGACCCACTTGTTTCTTGCCGCGGTAGCCCACCTTTGATTAAAACGTGAAATATGTACGACATGAATGTGATTTTCCGCTGCACGAGTGATACTCAGAGTGATAACTGATGTGGTTTGAAGGTAGCGAACAGCAATATGCTTTTTACGTGTGCAAATTGCATATCAGAAATGAAACAAATTGTTAGGTACTTACCTGCATTTCGGATCCACGTTTCGTATCTTGGATCCTTGGTGTTCGGAAAGCAGAACAGCGTTATACCCTCTTGATCGCGGCTCGACGTGCAGTTTTTATAAAAACACACATCGCTGGTGAGGGTCGTCATGACGTTATCACTTTCTCACACGTGGATTTTTTGTTAAATCTATGTTGTACGGGGCTTCTAATGCCGCCGCGATCTCAACGAAGACTGACCAGTAGCTGACTCGGTACAATCGAAGAGACGTAGGTCCCGAACAAAATTTAATTCTTACTGCGGTGAGCACGGATGTACTACACCAGTAACTAAAGTCGAATCAAAATTCGCACTAGAATATGCGGTCTATTCCACGTGAAGCGGATCAGTCACCTGTCACATATTTTTTTAATTTTGCATGTCGATTGTCCATGGGGAGTTTGAATTTTGTGCCGAAGGATTTTTGAATTAGTGCAAATTTCAATTTATTATTAACAATCGAAAAATTGAGCAACGTTTTCTTTAAAAAATCATAACTTCGTCAAAAATGATGATAGATTCAATTTTTTTATTGGCGTTTACGCGGATAGTGCCACAGATTTCGAAAAAAAAAGATGGTTTCAAAAAAGTTTAATTATCACTTCTTTATTTAAACACTAATTTTCAAATGATTTTTAAAACGCTGAGCGGCGCAACCGAAGAAATAAAAAAAAATGCTCACATATAGTTTGAACTATACTTCACCTCCGTATAGTCAGCCTCCCCACCACGGAAAAAAA